>NC_079379.1:25622341-25679841 GCF_021018895.1 Seriola aureovittata | reverse complement strand
CATGAACCATTTGTTCCACTTTACATTCAAAATTCATTTCAGCTCAACTGCTGTAAAATCTACAGATTTGTATACATTTTTTGTTGAGATAAAAAGGTTTTCCTGCACAAAGGAACAAAGCAAACAGCTTTAGTCTCTGAGCCGTACTCGTCTGTTTTACCACTGATGGTCAGGTTGTTGAACTGAACAGGCAGATTTCCCTCTTTAGCTGGAAATATGGATTCCTCATCCACTGCTACCTGGGGCTGAACCACTTCCAACAGACCGGGTCCCTGACAGACAGCTGGAATGAAAAGAGGCAGGAAACCGACTCAGCTGCAGGGAATCCAGCTCCGATCCTGACCTGATATAACCTGCATGTACAAGCTCCCCGAGGCTTCGCTGCTGCTCGACGTCAGCCACATCTCAAACTGTGAGGAGGCCGGGGGGGGGGGGGGGGAGAGATTGAGTCCCGAGGACAAAGCTAAAAAACCTCCATTATATTTAAAAGGCATCAATCAATATTTACTGACTATATTCTGTATTTACTGTTTTATTTATGTATTTTATTTACTGTGTATCTTATTTGACTGTATGATCATTTCTGTTCAGAGACTCTACATGTCTTTGACTCTCTACATTATAAACATTTTATGAATCAATCTGAATCTGTGTAAACACATGAAGCGTCACTCACTACATTTAAATGATGAGTCTGATATTCAGTTTTTTCCTGTTCATGAAACTATAGAAAGTGTTTTTCTGTCTGTGTTAAAGATGCAGTTTGTTCCTCTGTGACATGAAGCTGCATCTTTGTCCAGAAACTATTCAAAACAAACTTAGTGATGTTCTTCATTAACAGTCGCAGATCATTACGAGTCAATACTCTCAAACCATCCTGCTGATGTAGAGCACTTCATGTGTATTCACCCAGTGCTGAAAATACTCCTGATGTGTCATTCACTTTTGTTGGAGTTTGTTTTTAAGAAAATTATTTTCATTCCAGTCTAGTCCAGTCCAGTCCAGTCCAGTCCAGTCTAGTCTAGTCTAGTCCAGTCCAGTCTAGTCCAGTCCAGTCCAGTCCAGTCCAGTCTAGTCCAGTCCAGTCTAGTCTAGTCCAGTCCAGTCTAGTCCAGTCCAGTCCAGTCCAGTCCAGTCCAGTCTAGTCCAGTCCAGTCCAGTCTAGTCCAGTCCAGTCCAGTCCAGTCCAGTCTAGTCCAGTCCAGTCCAGTCTAGTCCAGTCTAGTCCAGTCTAGTCCAGTCCAGTCCAGTCCAGTCTAGTCCAGTCCAGTCCAGTCCAATCTAGTCCAGTCCAGTCCAGTCTAGTCCAGTCCAGTCTAGTCCAGTCTAGTCCAGTCCAGTCCAGTCCAGTCTAGTCCAGTACAGTACAGTCCAGTAGGTCTAGTCCAGTCCAGTCCAGTAACAGCACCACACCCTGCAGTCAGCTCAGCCTTTCACAACAAAAGACCTGGTTGAGGGATTATACTGACAGGAAGTACAGGAACAGGAAGTAGTCACCTTTCACTCTCCTTGTTTGTTTCCACACTGTGTCTCCAGTGAATGGAGGGGGGGTATTATTATATTATTATTAACTATTATTATTATTATTACCAATGACCTGCTGGACAAATATCTATCTATCTATCTATCTATCTATCTATCTATCTATCTATCTATCTATCTATCTATCTATCTATCTATCTATCTATCTATCTATCTATCTATCTATCTATCTATCTATCTATCTATCAAACAGCTGATCTGAGTTTTCCCCTCATGTTACTGTCTCAGTGATTCAGAGGTGTATATACAGTCTATGATGAGAGGATGAATGGATGAAGGAGTTTCTCTGGTTCTCAACAGACGACTCTTATTGAAATACATGAGAAAACTTCTGCTGCCAGTCTGAGACTCACTAAGACACAGTCTGTCTCTTTCTCCTCTGAGTCTCTGAAGGACGGAGGACATCTGAGGTGAACTGATCTGAAACATGTTAAATCTTGTAATCAGACTGTGTTGAGGTTAATGTGATCGACAGGTGTGTGTGAGCTGATGACAGTCCGATGAGCGGGAAGAATCACAACAGACTCATGTTGCTAACGAGCAAGTTAATCACAGTGTAATCAAAGAGGCGGTCTCAAAGAGGCGGTCTCAATGAGGCGGTCTCAATGAGGCGGTCTCGAAGAGGCGGTCTCGAGGAGGCGGTCTCGATGAGGCGGTCTCGAGGAGGCGGTCTCGAGGAGGCGGTCTCGAGGAGGCGGTCTCGAGGAGGCGGTCTCGAGGAGGCGGTCTCGAGGAGGCGGTCTCGAGGAGGCGGTCTCGAGGAGGCGGTCTCGAAGAGGCGGTCTCGATGAGGCGGTCTCGAGGAGGCGGTCTCGAAGGAGGCGGTCTCGAGGAGGCGGTCTCGAGGAGGCGGTCTCGAGGAGGCGGTCTCGAAGAGGCGGTCTCAATGAGGCGGTCTCGAGGAGGCGGTCTCGAGGAGGCGGTCTCAATGAGGCGGTCTCAAAGAGGCGGTCTCAAAGAGGCGGTCTCAAGGAGGCGGTCTCAAGGAGGCGGTCTCGAGGAGGCGGTCTCAAAGAGGCGGTCTCAATGAGGCGGTCTCAAAGAGGCGGTCTCAAAGAGGCGGTCTCAAAGAGGCGGTCTCAATGAGGCGGTCTCAATGAGGCGGTCTCAATGAGGCGGTCTCGAGGAGGCGGTCTCGAGGAGGCGGTCTCGAGGAGGCGGTCTCAATGAGGCGGTCTCAAAGAGGCGGTCTCAAAGAGGCGGTCTCAATGAGGCGGTCTCAAGGAGGCGGTCTCAAGGAGGCGGTCTCAAAGAGGCGGTCTCAAGGAGGCGGTCTCGGTCTGGTCCCAGACAAACTCTGGAGCAGTTCAGAATTGGATCCGTCCCACCAGCAGGTGAACTCACAGGTTTGAGCTTGATGGTATTCAGAGGAGAGAACGTTCTCACCTGGTTTGTAAAGATGTATTTTGGTTCATTTCAATTTTTGTCTGTGTGAAAACAAATCAAACCTACAAGTTTACTACATCATCACCTGAACTGGACCAGAACAAACCCACAGGTGTGAAGATGCCCTGAGACTCACCTGCTTCAGTGGAGCTCACCTTGTTTCTCTGAATTCAGGTTTCCTCTCACTTTCATTTCCTCGTTGGAGTGTAAATCAGAAAATGAAACAAACTGCAGTGTGAGTTAGGACTAAGTTTGATTGTTTCATCTCCATCAGGTTCAGTCTGTTTGTGTATCATGAAGATAAAACCAGCTCCACAGCAACAGAGAACTGGGTCACGGCAGCTGTTTTCTAACCGGCTCGTCTTGGTGCAGACGGACTTCAGTCCCAGCGGGACGACAACCTCCAGCCTTTTCCATTGCTGCTGCTTTCAGCTCTGAGCTCTGAGGACATGATTCTTTAAACCTACTCTCCACCTTGTCACAGAAAAATCAATCATGTATTGATCTGAGGTTGAACAGGAGAGAGAAGACGAGTCTGTGGAGAACAGGAACATGCAGCTTTGTTTTACTGAGCTGTCAGGACCTGTCTTCGTCGTTTCTTCTTCACTTATTGATTGTTTACACACCTATCAGTAATACAGGTCACACACAACCATCAGGCTTTTCTTTATATTAATAGTGTTTTTAAAAAAACTGAGCCTGAAATGAACTTGTGTTCAGCTCACACAGTTTCCTGCAGCGACGTCTTTGTTTTGTGATTGACAGCAAACACAGTGAAACATAATGAAAAGCAGTGATTGGACAATGAAACCAAATGAAGGCTTTGTGTTTATTATGCAAAACTGCAGGCTGTGGAAATTATTTTTCTTACTGTACAAGAATAAGTGATTGCCAGCAACTATTATTTTCAATATCAATTGATCTGCTGATAATCTGATGTTTAAAATCACTGATGTCTTCCAATTTTTCGTTTGGTCCAAAACCCAAAGAATAATCTGTTTACTTTCACATACAACAAAGAAAAACAGAAATCACCATTTATAAAGTGGAATTAGAAAATGTTGATGTTGGAGGATTAGTTCTGGATTCAGACCCTGTAGACCGACACATGGATCATACCAAATCCCTTCAGCCTCGGGCCGGAGTCTCAGACATCATGAAGAACACCAGGAGAACACTGAGGTCAACAAACAGGTTTTCACTGTCAACAAACAGCTGACAGCTGACGGCATCTTTATCGTCTTCTTACAACAGACATGTGATTAAAGATCAGTTCATCCAATCTGGATCACATTGTTTGATGATGCATCAGAGTTACATCAGAGTCCTTCCTCCATGTTACAAAGATAAATCATCTGTCATTAAAGCTCCACTTCAAGGTGACAAAAGGATCAGCTGTTCCCTCTCACCTGTGCATGTTATTTAGGAAACATCCAGAGCTTGTTTCTGTGTAAACTGTGGAAACTGTTTCTAACCTGGTTGACTTCAATGATCCAGACCCTCAGCTGACCTCAGTCGACCTTTAGATCTGATGAAGAGACAGAACAACAGACACACATTTCCATTAATGCTTAATATAATCAAAATTCTATAATAATATATCAAATGACAGAGTGAAATGTGAACCTACAGAGAATTATCACCTGAACCTGTGTAGAATAGTTCATATTATAACTGTTCTATTGTAACTGTTTGTTTGGCTAATTAGCTCACAAGCTGTTTCAAAACAGTGTTTTGTATGTTTAACATTAAAATAGAAAATGCTTTTAGAGCGAGGACTGACTGATATGTTCAGTGAATGTAATTGTCTATTGGCTAATGTTGGCTAAAATTTCCGAGGTTTCAGAAGTGTAAACCTGCCAAAATCCAATATATGCTCAACTTGCTAACGTTAGCCGGATAGCTTCTAGCCTCCACGTGGTCAGAAAATACTTGTGAAAAGAGTCTGTTTTTGTTACACAACACAGTATTTTAGTGAGTTAATTACATTTTTCTCAGTCTTGGACGTGACAGTAAATTGATACTAAGCTAGTTAGCTGGACATGCTAATGTTTAACATTAGAGTGATACAAATGTTCTTCACACTTTAAACTCTGGTGTTTTTGGTTTTAGATAAAAAGAGAGACACTTCCTCTCTCTCTGTCTTCAAGGTGTGTAGCTTAGCTACAGTTAGCAGCCATTCATTTCACCAATGATACAGTCCTGGTTTAACCAACATGTTTACACCTCTGTGTGAGGAATGTGCTTCATTCAGTCATTGGCTTTACTGCAGAGTGAAACCAGAGAAGAAGCCAGTGGGTTTTATTTTCAGCCTCTTTTGTCACAGAGAAGCTCATAGATGAATTAACAGGCTGGTTTTCCATGTTCCCCTCTGCTCTCCCTCAGGCCCATTAACAGGAACAAGCAGGAATCTTTCTGTTGATCCAGAACGAGTTCATGCTGGAAACCAGTTTATCCATGGCTGTGGGCCTGTGGTGGAGAGTGTGGTGTCACTGTTTCTGTAGGAGAAATGATGCTGCAGAGTCTCCTGGTTAATGAAGCTCCATGTCTGATTTGTAGCTTCGCTGTCCAACAGGTTTAGATGCATATTTACTGAACATGAGCTCATTTTCAGTTCATCCTCAAAATGAAATAAATGTAAAAATTTAATTTAGCTCTTTAGCTTTAGTTTAATCGAGTCGGAGGTTACGGTCAGTGTCTTCACATCTCGACTGTCGCTGCTGCTGATCTGCGTCCGTTCAACACAGTTACATTCAGCACATCAGGTTGGATTAGAGAAATCTATTTACTGACTGAAAACTATTTTACAAGCTACTTGAATACGAACATGTGATTTATGTGATAGATTTGTATCTTTGTGGTTGTTTTGTGCATCATTAGTGATCCAGTGATCCCTCCATGATCATGATGTGTAACAGTTTTCACATTCTCCCCGTGTGTGTGTGTGTGTGTGTGTGTGTGTGTGTTTGTGTGTGTGTGTGTGAATCATAAAGGGAGGCGGCCATGTTGCTCAGCACCTGAACTCGTACTGTTCTCTCTCTTGGCCTCATGAATTTCATTGAACTGCACTGGTCTCCCTCAGTCATTGTGTCCACCACTGTCCCCAGGGCTTCTTTAACAAGGGGGGACCTGATCCTGATACCTGATCTGAGCTTTAAGTGGTTGCCTCTCAGGTGACGCTCTCCGCTGGGGGTGAGGCTGTTCCCACAGACCCGTCAGAGCTCAGGACGTCCTGTCCTGTATGAAACACTGAAGCAGACACTCCTCTCTGAGGATCAGCTTTCAGCTTCCACGTCTGACACCAGGTTCACCTGAGCAGGTCCAGGCCCGTCAGCTCCGCTGTACCTGCCGTAGGTACGTTAATCCACGGCCTTTATTGACCTTTCTACTTCTCACACACTTCACTGTTCAGCAGCATGAGGACTGATGCACTGATTAAAGGAAGCTGCAGTGAGAATGTTTTTACCAAAATATAATCTTCTGAGAGAAGTCTGAGAGAGAGGCTTTTGATAAATATATTTGTTCATTAACTTCTGTTTTTCTCACATTAGTTTTGGTCTCCAGCTTCCTAAGTGCTCACGTCTTCTTCAGTAATTCATGTAGTTCATCATGAATCTGCAGATCATAATTCATCTTCAGCTTTTGGAAATTATAGGATCATGACATTCATAAATTCTTCTGTTGTTTCGAACCTTTATTAAACCATGAAGAGAAACATTATTTCATGGTTGGTTTTATATGGAGCAGGAAAATGAATGAAAACCAGATTAAAACAATCTAAATATATTAAATTAGTTTTATATTTGAAGTCAAATAACTATGACAGTAACCAGTGAAAGTGGATGGATCTCCTGTTTGACACACAGCTGGTCTCAGTTCAGTTCAACAGGTGTTTTCACCATCAGACAGTTCAGTCAACACTGATGCAGCTTCAGCCTCCGTCTGCAGAGACGACACGTCACCTTCAGCTCAGTTGGACTGAACTCCACATTCCTCCAAACTCTCAGCTGGATGATTTTCCACCTGAGAGACGCTCAGTTGGTCTGAACACTTTAAAACATTACACCTACGTTCAGTAGTGAAGCACCAAACTCACTCAGTTTACCTGACATGTTAGACTGAAACCAACAGGTTTCACTGTTACTCTGTACAATGACACAGACTGTTTGTTTACGATGGTCAGAACTGGGACGAACCACCTTTTTATTTCCTGCTGCATCAACACTGACACTGCAGCCTGAGGATTTACAACCTCCCAGTGTGTTTGTGTGTGTGTGTGTGTGTGTGTGTGTGTGTGTGTGAGTAACTAACATCAAATTTGTCTTTGATGTTTTACAGCTTTGATTATAGATTATAGATCTGTGATAAATCTATTATGGTTGTTGTTGATTTACTCAGTGCAGCCAATAAAATGAAGTGATGTCATTTCCTGGTGTAAAAATAGAAACAGTTCAGTTCAGTCTCAGCTCTCTGACTTGTTCTGTGGTGGTGGATATTTTCCTACAGAAACAAACTGTGACCTCATCCTCAGACTCTGGTACCTGGACTCCTTCATCATCTGACAGGAGGAGAGCCAGGTCTTCACTGGGTCCAGGTTTTAGACTCAGGGATTTGACCTGGACCAGGATGTTCATGGAAACAGGCTCCAAGAAAGAGGAGAGTCCTGTGGGTCAGTGATGGAGGAGAGAGAAGAAGGATTGTTGAGAGACTCATGTCTCTGCTTCCATCTCTGCTGTGACCCATCCAACAGAAACCAGTTCAGATACTGACAAGAACCACCTGGACTGGACTGAACCAGTTGTTGTTTCAGTTCATTTTCACCCATTTTCTTTTTTTTCATCATCAGTTACTAATATTTTTTATGTGTATATGTATATTTATGTATATGTGTATATGTATATATGTATATATGTTTATTTATGTATATGTATATGTGTATATGTATATTTATGTATATGTGTATATGCATATATGTGTAAATGTGTATATGTATATATGTGTATATGTATATATGTGTATATGCATATGTGTGTATGTATATGTGTACATGTATATATGTATATATGTGTATATGTATATGTGTGTATGTATATGTGTACATGTATATATGTATATATGTGTATATGCATATGTGTGTATGTATATGTGTACATGTATATATGTATATATGTGTATATGTATATATGTGTATATGCATATGTGTGTATGTATATGTGTACATGTGTATATGTATTTATGTGTATATGTATTTTTGTGTAAATGTGTATATGCATATATGTGTATATGCATATATGTGTATATGTATATATGTATATATGTGTAAGCTGTGGCAGGACAGCAGGAGCAGCACCAGAAGTGGCTGCAGGCGTCACGTCTCAGTCTGACCTCTGACCCCCCCCCCCCCCAAGGGTTTAACCCTGAGTGAGTGTGTCACACAAACACTGACACACACGTTGGTTTCATTTTGATTTATTTGTGATTCCAGTGATGTGACATCTGTGTGTGTGTGTGTGTGTGTGTTTTTGTGTGTGTGTGTGTGTGTGTGTGTGTGTTTGTGTGTGTGTGTGTGTGTGAATTCTCACACTAGTCTATTAAAACACACTCAGACTAATGACGAGTTAATGAACTTTCCTCTTTCAGTAAACAGTTTATTTCTGAGGGAGAAGCAAAAAAGACAAAGGAAAAAACAGATTTTGTGGATAAATAAAAATAACGTTCCATCATATTTATTCTGGATGATGCTATTAGCAATGCATAGAGGGCTGAGTTGTTGCTGTGCCCCCCCCCCCCCCCCCCCCAACAGTAGTAATTACTTTTATGATTTGCATTTCAAACTCCTCCCCCTCATGGAAGACAGATTCTTTCTCTTCCTTTTCACGGTGTAAATAATTCCACATCGTCTCACAGACGGAGGATAATCACATGCAAATGAGCTCAACAGAGTGACAGAAGAAGAAGAGATGATGAGGAACTGATAGAGGAAAACTGATAAGTTTATTTTAATGTGACGGAGACAAAAGAAGAATTTCAGTCCAGACTGCTGAAAATCCAGTTTGAGGGTCAGGGTTAACTAATAATTAAAAAACGGAAAGTTTCCTCACTGAATTTTTCTAAATTACTTCCACAAAAACACAGTGAGTCTGTCTGCTGAGATAAAGTCTAATAACAGACCTGCTTCTTCTTCTCCTGCTTCTTCTTCTTCTGCTTCTCTAACTTTGTCCATCAGGTCATGATCAGATTTATTGGAAGGAAATGTATTGTCACGTTTTCAGCTGTTTATTCTGTAATGTGTGTGTTTGTATATGTGTGTGTGTGTGGGGGGGGGGCACTCAGGTTAAAGGTGGTGACGTTCTCACCTTCTCTCTGAGGACTGAAATGGGGGGGGGGGATGTTAGGCAAACTGATGGAGGATGTTGCTGCTGCTGCTCTTCAGTCTTCTGTTAAACTCAGGAACAGTATGTGCTTTTCAGACCCCCCCCCCCCCCGTCAGATCACCACGGGAACTGAGTGAGCCGTTCTGAGGCTTCACCGTGTGTTTATCCAATCATCTGCCTCGACCACAGAGCTCAGCTTCCTCTCTGAGTTTTCCATGAGGCATCTGGTGAAAGTCTGTGGTCGAGGTTCAAGACTGTCATGGAGTCAGGAGGGTGGAGCCTGCTCTGGGGGGGGGGGGGGGGGGGGGGGGCAGGTAGTCACTGTGCTGGTGCTTTATTAAACATGTCACTGTTGGTGTGTTAAACATGGAAACTACAAGGTTCAGGTTCTTCTGGTCACATTTACAAAAGTTACAGAAGACACTGAAAATCAAACATGAGACACAGCAACAGCTGATTAAGATGATGTCATCAGTGAAATTACAACATAATTTAGATTAGCAGAACAAACACAAATTATATTAATGAAAGAATAACAAAAGAAATAATGTAACACAGTAAGAGACATTCTCCCCTCCACACACACTGGCAGCTGCTGCTGTTAATGGAGCTTCTCCTCAGATCTGGAACCACAGGAACAGCTGAGGTCTCAGTCTGAAGACGATCAAAGACCCGATACCTCAGAACCTGAGCCAGTGTCTCTGTGGCAGCGTCCTCTGTCCTCGGTCCACATCAGCTTTTAAGTGTGGTGATGCTGGACTGGAAGATAAGGAGAAAACCTTCAATACTGAAGTGAACATTTTAAGGAAACCTTATGGGGAAGACTTGAGGATGGTTTGTGCAACAGTTTTTATTTTAAGGAATCATAACTCAGACTTTGAGGAAATTCTTACCTTAAGGTGTTTTGTGTGTGATCCCATTAAGTTCAGGCCGAAGGATCATGATTCGTCCTTAGAGACCTCCCTCTCTCCTTCATCTGAAGGAGAGAGGGAGGTCGCCGTATCTGAAGGAAACAGAAACACAAAGAGAGAGTGAGAGCATGAAAACCTGTCTGTTGAATGATGATGAATGAGTGACAGTGCAGTTTGTATAGTGTTGTGCAGCTCAGGAGGAGAGAGAGCAGATGTTTGGTAAACACAGGATTAAATGGGATCATCTGCTAATCTTCTTATCCTGTAAAATTATTCCAAAAGTAGTTTAAAGACACTGTGATAACAGGATTCACGTCTGTCTCACTGTGGGACAACAGTCTAAAAATAATGTCTGTCTGATAGGAAACTGTTTTGAAGCCTGTGAAACTGTAAAATTAATGTCTGGTAAATTGTGTGAATACAATATTAAGAAATTTGGAATCTTATGTTTCTTTTGTATTTAGTGATAAAAGGTAAAAACTAAATAAATAGAGACACGTCAACCTGTCTCTAAAAAAGCTGTGAGTATTTTACTGTCATCTATTCTAAATATTTTGTATGAATTTATTCAACAATAACAATCAATGAAACATAAGAGTATTTATTAAATATGTAGTTTGGATTCATTTTTTTCCATTTTTTCAACCTTCATTTAACCAGGTGAGAGTCGACGGATCTGAACAACACAACACAACATGCTGTAAACAAAACCAATTGAATCAGACAACAGATGAAACAATGCTGAAGACAATAATACTAAAATATGACTGAAAATAAAATATATAAAATATGACTGTATTTGCAGGATAAGACCAATTGAGAAAATTGAGCCAAAACTGAATCCAGATGTTTGAGCTGTGAGTGTTCACACGTTAAACTGACTGTATCTGTGTAGTCATGGTAACACTCTGTTACTGCCCATGTGTCATGAAACACTTTTTTTTATAGCACTTGGACGACTTTACAACCAAAAATAGTTTCCAGCATTTTTCTCACGTCTGTTTTTCTAACCTGTGAAACATGGAAACAGTTTCTTACTTTAACCATTCTTATTAAAAATGTTGTAAAATAATAATAAGTTTTAATTCTCATCACGACGACTCATTTTGTCTGGTGAGAGAAAGAAACTGAAGAGGTTTCCGTGTCCACAGATCAAAGTGAACACGGTTTGTCTCCATGTTGTTGGTGATGACTCAGACTGGCACAGCTCAGCGCAGTGACATCATCTCTGTGGACACGAGCGCCGAGGAAGACGCATTTTTACTCATTGAGAAAAACAAACTGTTTCTTCTTCTTCTTCTTCTCTGACTGTTGGTGCAGGTGTTGGGTAATTCTGGGGTTAGCTGTGTTATGCAATGACGCTTGTACAGCAGCCTTATATGGAGGTAACACTGCTGAGGGTGTTTGACTCTCAGGCGCTGACAGCAGTGAAGTGAGGGTTTGGAAACAAAGAGTCTGTAGTGTAGTTTTATTGTCCTTTAATATCCACTGCAGACTCATAAACCCAGGTAAAGGTGAAACTTGACCTTATTCAGAAACAACAGTGATGATATCTCCATCCATCTGCTCCAGAAACATGAGCCACTGTGCTTCATGAATTCCAGAGTCCTCCTGATCTAAGGTTTCTTCTTCTCTACATAAATGTTAGTTTAATATGAAACAGCTTCTCTCTCTGTGACTTTAAGATAAAATGTGTCTGGCTATATTTCATCTGATGTTTTGACACATGTGCACATTTACAATGAGTCATTACCCACCTCCTGCTTCTCCTGCTCCTCTCTTGGATGGTCTTTAATTATTAATGGGACTGTTCTCCTCTCTCCTGCTTCAGTGAATCCTCATCTCACCTGGAATGAGACGCTGCACCTGCCTCCAGGTTCCTCTTCTGATTAAACTGTCCGGGCATGAAATGGTTGATCAGAGCGCTGTAAAGGAAATGGAATATTTTAGACAGAAATAAGACATAACTAACACACATGCACGCACGCACGCAGACACACACACACACACACTCATTCTAGGACTTTGATTTCACACAGAAACAAAGGCAGCAGTTAATTTATAACTGATGATTCTGATGTTTCTGATGCCAGCAGCTTGTTAGCAGATTCAGCTGTAGCTAGCTACTGTAAGCTAATGCTAACAGTAAATTCTATTTTTAATGTCTGTCAGCTGATCAGCTGGTGGAGTTGCAGTCCACCTGAGGGACCTGACACCTGACTGCAGGGAGAAAGGGCCAGAGGCAGGAAGAGCTAGTCAGCAGAGACTGAACTTTCAACGTAAAACACTTCCATATATCACCTCATGAATAAATAACAGCGCTGACCTAACAAATACCCCGCGTGAACTAAGCTAAACTAAAGCTAAACTGTGATTTGTTGTGACAGTTTGTAAACAGAAGACACCACTGTGGGTGAAGAACAGCGGCGACAAACATCAGATAAAAGCTTCAAAATGGCGGAAAGATACGAATCACAACTTCCGGTCGGGACTTTCACAATAAAATCAGAGCGGAAAAGTATGCGGATCGTGATTAAGATCTTAAGATAGTGTGTGATTTACCAGACGCCCCCCTACCCCTCATGAGACTGTGGACCCCAGCTCCACGTGAGCATTGACAAAGTAAATTCCAGTTGTATTTTTATCAATCAGTTTCTTAAATTAGCCTTTAATTATGTTTAAGAATAGAAAAAAGCCGCTCAGAGGTCTAACTTACCTGTTGTTCAGTCAGACCAGTGGTGAGCTGCTGTAAACGTTTGCTCGGATAATTAGCTAATTAGCTTCCCCACAAACTGCACTTTACGGTACGATATGGTTTTCTGTTCTCAGGTGATGTTTTGACCGTTTACCGCGCCCATCTTCCACACTGTTGTGAGGTTAGCCATGAGTGCTAGCTCCTTTTGTTATGGAGTTAACTGTATCACGTAAATGTTAAACTGTTGGAGCTGTTGTCAGTTCACCGGCTCTGCGCTCCCTCACTTGGTGTCGAAGCGACGGGGGAGTAATACGAGAGACGGGGGAGTAATAAGAGAGACGGGGGAGTAATACGAGAGACGGGGGAGTAATAAGAGAGACGGGGGAGTAATAAGAGAGGAGGTCAGTCGGGGGAGTAAATCGTGGACAAGCTACCCGTGTACTTAGCTAGCTGCTAGCCGCTAGCAACGACACAGTGGTTACATTTATGCTTTATTGTTAATGTACTTTACTTTTACAAGATATCCCTTTTGATAATCAATGAATTTTGCTAACGTCGTTGTATGTAACTTTAGCTGGAATTGATGGAGTGTAAACTTCCAGAACTAAATAAATAGCATAAATTAAGCACAGTCTCCTTTTTCTTCTTTCTCCAGTTTTATTTTCTTTACAGTGACCGTCACAGCTAGCTTCTAGCATAGCTATAGACTCCTGTAGAAATGGATATAGCAAAATGAGTAAAACCCCCTGAGAATTCAGCATCAGTCAAACTCAGATAACACTGAAATTGTTATAATCTACTAAAGAAATTTGTCTTTGAAGGAAGAAACCATCACTGTGTAAAATACCCCAGAACCCAGAGATGTAGTTGCCCAGATATTTCAATCAATGACCCCATATATGTTGAAATCTGGACTGGACATTCTCCGATCTCCAGATATGATCCAGATTCTTGTAAGAACCTAAAAAGGATATTTGCGGGTTCTTAGGGTTTTGGCGCAGCGTCCTCTGGAGCAGTGGTAGACTTAATCAGGTATCTGAACATCTGAAAACACACAGACAGGAGATTGTGTTGGTGATGCTGAAGATTCAGTCTGTTGGAGGGACAAAGGGAGACACACCATCAATGCCCTGAAGTCTCTTTTTGTGTAGTGACCATTGAGTCTATCCAGCTGATAAGACTCTGACACATTGTCAGCTGCTGATCCGGGTGTTACTGAGCTGTTGTCCTGTCTCAAACCTCTCCAACACAAACACGAGGCTCTTATCTCAGTGCGGGTCTCTGCTGGTGGTTCAGGAGCTTCTGGCGCAATGAACCGTAGATGTCTAATCAACAATAACCCTGAACCCCCAATTATTAGTGTTGAGTAGCACTGACATTAAGCTGCTGCCTTTCATAGCTTACCTGGACTATAATGGAAACAGCTCGTCTACACAGCAGGTTTATATGGGTCATTGTGCCCCCCCCCCGCCGCTGCAGCAGGATCTGTAAAGCCAGATCTCAGACTCTGATAGGCCTGTTGGGACTGGATGGCTTTGGCTGCTTGACTGACTCAGAACATGCCGGGAAAGTTTGTGCTTCTGGAAAGTTTGTCTGCATCACCCACATACCGCTGGCACCTCCTCCTCCTCCTCCTCCGCCCCCCCCCCAGATGAGTTCCAGTGACCCTGGGTGGATGTGGGTCTCCAGGGGAAAGTTAGAATAAGTGAAGGTTCATTGTGTGACTACAGCTCATATAGCAACAGTCCTGCTGCTGCTGTTGTACGACTGTTTTTTAACATCCCTTTTCTCCAGTTTGTAACATGTACAGAAACATCTGTGATTATACTTTACAAACTGACTCTGTCTCTTTGGTTTCCTGCCACATAGTGCTACATTTACTTTAGCAGCCTTTAGCCTTGCTAGCAGCATGGTCTGTCACTCAGTTCACCACTATGGGCCAGACTTAAATATCTCAACTACTACTACATAGACTGCCATTCAAGATTTTGAACAGATATTCACGGTCCCCAGAGAATGAACCCTACTGACTGTGATGATCCCCTGACTTTCCCTGTAGCGCCACCATGAAGGTGACATTTTTGGTTTTGAGTGGAATGTTTCAGGAACTGTTGGTTCAGGAAATGTTAGCATGCCCAGGCTATTCAGGGTTATTTTCTGTTTTATTTATTAATTAATTTATTTTTTGTTTGCTGCTTTATTTTATTTATTTATTCATTTATTTTTTACAAATTGTGAATGAGGCTGTGGTCACTTGACTTGTTTGTTTGTTTGTTTGTTTCTTTTGTCTCTTAGTGTTGTGCTTGGTTAAGAAAACAGTTTGTAACCAATCTGTTTGGAAGATGAATAAGTCTGTCAAAATTATATTAAAAAAAGAGGAAACATTAGCATGCTAAAGTTAGCATTTAGCTCTAGAGATAGATAGATAGATAGATAGATGGATACTCTATTCATCCCCTAGGGGAAATTCATGCGTTCATTAGCTCATTGTTGATGATGACTGTTAATGATAAACAGTTAATAATTAATAAACAGTAATAATTAGATTAGTCCACTTCCTTTGGCTGAGGTGTTGTATAGCCTGCTGGCAGCGGGAACAAAGGATCTCCTGAACCTCTCTGTTCTGCAGTGAGATGAGACGTTTGCTGCAGCTGCAGCTGCTTCTCTGTCCTGCCAGAACATTGTGGAGAGGATGGTTGGTATTGTCCAAGATGGCCTCTATCTTACATTGCATGCGTCTCTCCTCAACAGTCCTGAGTGAGTCCAGACTCCTGCAGCACAGACCCAGCCTTTTTGACCAGCTTGTCCAGTCTCCTTGTGCTCATGTCTGACATGCTGCTGCCCCAGCAGACTGCAGCATTAAAGAGTACACTGGCCACCACTGACTGATAAAACATGTGAGGCATTTCACTGCAGAAGTCAAAGGACCTGAGCCTCCTGAGGAAAAAGAGCCAATATTGCAATGAAAGCATCAGGGTGCTGGGTCTGTACTCTCGCAGCAGTCTCATGGAGGAAGTCACAGGCGACTCTGCTCGTGGTTGAATGTAAACAACTTTGCCGACAATGTGTGAGAACTCCCTCGGTACATAGTACAGTCTAAGACCAACTGCCAACAGTTCAGTATCTCCTTCACTGTGATGTGACTGGGGTTGCACCATCTGTTGTTCACAAGCAGAACCAGCCCTCCACCTTTATTCTTCCCACTTGCTCTGGCGTCTCTGTCCGCTCGTACTGCAGTGAAGCCGGGTAAATCTACACAACGGTCAGGAGTGTTGTCGTTTAACCAGGTCTCCATGAAACACATGAGACTACACTCACGATATGCTTGCTGGTTCTTCACAGGTGCCTCAAGTTCATCACACTTGTTAGCCAGGGAGTTGACATTTCCCATGAGGATCTATGGTAGAAAAGGCTTATATCTCCATCTCCTAGCCTTTAGCTTAGCCCCGGGTCTGCATCCACGGAACAGCTTCTTCAGCTCAGCCGGTATGGGATGTTTGACTCCATATCTGAATGTAACCAAGCCGTATTTACTCATTATCTTGTTTAAATGTTCAGTTTGGCTCCTGTAGAAGGTGAGCTGTGTTTGTAACTTACTATAACTTTGGTGTTGTATTTCCTCTGCAGTAAAAACCCAATGAAGATTAACTCTGTGTTTCTGACACTGACCAAAACAGAGAGTATGTGCCCTGAGGGAAAGTTTCCTCACTGAGAGACCAGGTCCTCCCACGTTCAGGAACATGAAGCGGCTCGTCCTCTTTGTCATGACTCACCCGCTGCTTGTGTTTTCAGCTTTAGCTAAACATTTGTAGCCGGTGGCAGAGGTTTGCTCGTCTTTCATCGCACTTGAATTGCCTGAAGCAACATGGATCTCAGTCTGGGTTTCCCACAGTTCAACAGCGGTCAGTCAACATGATGTTTGATATCACACTTCAAAGAGACAAGGTCCCTCTAATCACATAAACCCTGATTCTACCACTGAAACTAATGACCTCCTCTAATACTGAGCTGTTAATCATTTGTGTCATTGTGATTTCCAGGATAGAAACAGAAAACATAAGTATCTCAGAGGGGGGGGGGGGTGTTTTCTTTAACCTTTTGAGTTCGACAGATGTTTCTGTTAATATGTTTGTGACAATACAGCTTAGTATTATGATGTATATGTTGTTAAAATCTGTGGACTCTCCACTTTCAGTTTCCTATTCTTGTTAGATTGTACCTGAGTCAAACAGGAGCTGGAAGGCGTGGTTAAATGTGGTTAGAGCTGACTCACAGATGAAACTTTGACATTACAAAATGTCATTTTAAGCATTTATTATACATTTATCTACTGTTTCAATCATATATTGCTCAATTTTTTATGAACCTAAGACTTTAGTTAACACAGTTCACTTCACATCAGTAGAGGTTTGTTATTACTAGAGATTTGGAGAATTTCAAAAACAGCATTTTCAGCATTTGGGCCAAATGATCTTGTTGCACAGTGCAGAGTCACAAAGTAGCGTCATTATAGAAAGAGCTGAGATGGTTCTGAAAACTGTGATTTAAACACTCGGGCCTTATGTTATATGTAAACTTTTAAAAGGTGAATTTAAGAAATAATGGAGAAAATACCCTTGGACCTCAGAGGGTTAAAGATAGGAGTAAGAAGCTTTATCTGATAAAGGAAAATAAACAGGATGAAGTGAGGTGTTTCCTGGGGGCAGATTCTGGCAGATGCAGGTGTAGCTGTTGGTTGTGGTCAAGTGCCGGGTCTCTCAGGTGCAGCTATTTTCATGTGGAGCCAAGAGAGATCAAACCCTCATTCACTCCCTCGTGCCACTTCAAACAGAGTCGCTGTTTAAACTGTGATTGTGAACACCTGCCTGTAGAGAGCCATCAAAGGTGAGCTACAATAACCTGCTCCTGATCCTCTGGGAGCTCCTTGTTCTCAGTACAAAGACTCATGAACTCTGTTTGACTTTTGTGAACCAACGCTGCACCAAAGAATCAGCTGCTGGATTTTTAACTTTACTCTGTCATCATAATTCAAGAACAGACATTATAGATTTTTAAAAGACAGTTTTTGTGTGTGTGACAACTGAAGTATTTTGAGTAAAGTTTTCATTAAACTTATTTCTGCAAATTAAAACAGAAGAAACAAACAGCTGGAGGACGTCTGCAGGTGCGATGGTGTGGCAGCAGCTTGACTCATCACAGCCGGTTGGTTCCAGTTAACGTCCTCACTGTCACAGGGGTGTTAGAGGATGAGGGGGCTGCTGATGACTCACCTGAGTGAAGGCCACCTGCCTGGGGGAGGGCCGAAAGAGTTCAAGGCGGGAGCCATCTCACCTTCCAGATTCAGTTACGGAGAGGCAAACATGAACACAATAGGCTCAATATACATGAGATCAAAAAAAAAAAAACCTAAGATAAAAGGTCCAAAATGCTGCCGGTCCATACAGAACCTCAGGCTGACTCTGTGGGCGAGCACAATGAATCTGTCCAGGATACAGTGACGGCTCAGTTTACCCCAGAAAAATCCCCATGTGAGACAAAAACATTTGTCTCACATGTAAAAAGGGGGATTCACGTGTCCTTTGTAGTTTCTCTCTTTTCAGAAACACTGTCAGTTGAAAAACACTGAGTGATAGATGTGGAGAAGCTTCTGTTCTGTGAAACTGGGAGATAAAGACAAGCAGAGAGTCAGGAGTCATATACTAAAATAAGACAACGTCAATGAGCTTCACTAACCTTCTGTTATTTTGTTTTTTAGATCCAAACATGGACGAGATGTTGGAGAGGAAACAAGCAGTGTGGTGGAAAACTACAGGTAATGAGACGTTACCTGTGTGAAGGGCTCCACCTACTGGCCGACTGTAGGAATCATCAGACTGATGAAAGCAGCACTTCTCCAGCTGCATAATATTTCAGAGCAGAGACATTTTACATGACATTTTAATCTGTCTGCTGCTCTATTCAGACTATTCATTATGTATCTGACCTAATTCTTGCTTGACCTTTATTTTAGCTTTCAGCCTGTGCTTCATTAAATCTGCACTTGATATGTTAATAACCCTTTTTGTTGAGAACCTCCTCCTCCAGTAAACACTGTTGGAATCATCCTCAGTCTGTATCTGTGGTTATTAGTAAATGTTCCATGAGCGGAGACGGTTCACATCAATTTAAAGATGCAGGAACTGTGAGAGTCAAAGGAGTCTTTAATCGTCCTGCAATGACCATTGATGTGTCTGCTCCTTCATCTCCTCCACCCATGGAGCTCCACCTCCCTCAGCATGGTTCATTTTACCCAGCTGACCCTCCACAACCAGAGAACGACTCCCTGCCAGTTACACTGAGAATTCATTTTTCCCTTTGGTATAAAAGTAAAACAACAAAGTGGCTTCAGAGGTTAAAGTCTGACTTGTGATGTTGATGTGAGAAAATATAATAAAGAAATAAAATAAGAATAGCAACAGAATCTAGAAATAAAATATCTAAAATGCCTAAAAGAGTCATGCAGAGTTGATTGTCCTCTCATTTCATTTGAACCTACATTTCTACAGAACTATGCAAACTCCATCTGTTGATGAAGACTATGTAATATGATCAAAAACCCCATAACAGCTACTAAATATACCTCAATAATTAAGTATAAGTTATAAACACATCTTATTATTTTTTAATTGTGAAGATCACTCTGCTCTTTGACTCCTTGAATATGATTTCTGCATCACTGAATCACTTCTATGATTTTAAATGTTAGGTTCTAATCACACTGGTGGGGCATTGTTTTAATATTGCTTATTAAAACATAAACTGATATTTAAAGTCAGATTAAGGTCAAACCACAGAATACTTCCCAGTCTCAATGAATGTTATTCACTGCCAGTCATTTAGAGTTGACAAGTCCATTTCAAATGATCTTAACACAGTGATCTCAACTCTGAACAGTACAGACTCGATATGCAAAAAAATCATATTGTGATTTCAGTGTGAATGATCATTTTTACATTTTCACAGAAATTTTTTTTAAATGATGATGTGATTTTTGTTGGTCATGTTCCTTTACGTCTGGAGAATGTGATTTGTAGGTCAGGGCATCTCTGTAGCACCACAATACTGATGATGCTAACAATGCTAATGCTAACAATGAACAACAATATCACACATTTTACCGTTGTCAAAAAAAACTGCAGCTCGTGTGATTTGGATTTTGAACCTGACCATACTGAGATGTCCATATTTGGATTAATTGTGCAGCTGTAGTTCAGACAGATGTGAACCCTGATGCAGATGCATGGTTCTCTCTCTGGATCAGGTGGATCCTGGCAGTTTCTCTGTGAAGTAGTTCTGTCACGATGGACACAGCTGTTCTCCAGTGGAGCTGGATTTAGTTTGAAAAGTTGAGTTTCTTCCCAAAACAAAGGTTGTCATTTGCTTTACAAACCAAACACTGTCTGTCTGTTCCCCAAAGAGCAGCCTGTCAGTGTGTTACACAGTGAGGCAGCACTTCTGTCTTCTTCTGTTTAATAGACAATCACACATGTTAATCCATGGAGTTCCAGGAGTTCAAATACAAAGCAGGAATTACAGTATGATCGTTGTTTTTCAATGACTTACTCATTGTCATGTGATACCTCTTTACATCCGTGGAGGGATTATGGTCAGAGGGAATCAGTTATGAGTAACTGTTGAATCACGATGTGCAGGGAAAGACTTGAACTTGAACTCTTTCCTCAGACTCTTTCAGACCCTCAGGGCAGAGAAACAAGAGGATCTTTAAAAAAAAAAGTAGTGATGTAACAGGACGGCTTCAGAGGAAGAGGGAAAGTGTTCTGGTAATACTTTCTGGAGGTTGTATCCCTGTGTATTAATCTGAACATGGGCTACACAGGTGAAAAATAAAACATCATTTATACACTTCTAACATTACATTTACAAGCACATGGTTGTGTAATGAATCAGTGGTTGGTATGTTTTATCCCTTTTACTACAAATATCACATTCATCACAATTAACCATTTGTTTAATAAATCTTAATGCATTTTCTACCTTTACCAGCATGTATTATTTTTTATTCCTCTGAAATAAACTATAAACTTACAACACAGTGAAGATCAGTCCAAGTGAACGATTGTGCCAAATCTGAAGGGATTCCCCTGAGGAGTTCATGATATTGAGTTCACAAGGCCAAAATCATGTTTTTATGAAGTCATCCTGACATTGACCTTTGACCTTTAGCCACCAAAATCTACTTAGTTTGAGCTTGACTCCAGGTGAACATTTTTGCCAAATTTGAAGAAATTCCTTCAAGGCGTTACAGAGAGATCACGTTCACAAGGCCAAAACCGTGTTATGTTAGGTCACCATGCCCTTGACCTTTGACCCCCAATATCTAATGAGTTCATCCTTGAGTCCTAGTGAATGTTTGTGCCAAATTTGAAGAAGTTCCATCAAGGTGTTACTTATAGATGGACAATATGAAAACAACATATTATAATAGAAATGAATGGAAGATAATGGCTGCTGTTTCATACCTGTATATATTACATATAAAAATGTGAAGTGTCCACAATCTGTAACTACATCCCTCTCTGCAGCTTACTGATGCATCATACTCCTGCTAACAACAACAGCTAACTGACTGAACATGAATGTGCATGAATTCCCTCCCGATCTGTCAGTCTATTAAACCCAGCTCTGTTCACCTTTGCATTTAAAGAAAACTCTACAGACTGAAACGATGTCAAATGTCAGACGTTTCCTCATCATCTGAACTGGGACACTTCTTAA
Organism: Seriola aureovittata; assembly: GCF_021018895.1. Classification (NCBI taxonomy): domain Eukaryota; kingdom Metazoa; phylum Chordata; class Actinopteri; order Carangiformes; family Carangidae; genus Seriola; species Seriola aureovittata. Next base: position 25,658,158 of record NC_079379.1, on the reverse strand, counting down.
AATACTGCACTCCAGAGAGAAATGTTCCAGAACATTCAGTCTGCATCACTCTCAGGTTTCCTTCCTGCTTTCACACATCCAACTTTATTATCATTATTTCTGTCTGACGCTCGGCTGTGTGAGAAGAAGCTTCACACTGTTTAAAATAACTTCCATCTGTCCTCAGATCGTCTTAATGCAGGGCTGACGGAGCAGTAGCTTCTCTGGGAACAGAGGTCTGCTGTTTTATCACTTTTTTATTTACTTATTTATTTTCAGCCACTAAGACTTAGTATTCCTTTGTGTCCTGCTCATATCCACCCTGTCATATTATTTATTATTATGTCAGGCGTTTTGTGGTGACGTGGCAAGAGCCAATCAGCACCATGGAGAGCTGCTGCACCCATCCGTTGTCATGGGCAACGCCCCGGTAGTAGTCTTGCACGTCATTTATATTACATTTTTTAATGAACAAAAAATAAATATATAATTATCCATGAGAGGTTTGTGTATGTTGTTGTATATCTCGTGTGTTTGTGCAGGTGTTGGTCTTCAGTTCTGACTGACTCGAGGCTGTTTGTGGTCCTCTCCTCCGATTGGCTGAGCAACTTCGACGCTGTTGGAAAAGCTGGCGCGACCCGCGCTAATAGCCACCTAATGGCTCTTGTCTGTCGCATAGCAACCTCGTTGTTTTGACCGCCGGTTCAGAGGCAGCTCATTGGTTCACGGTACAACAATAAAATGAAGCCTGTCAGACAGAGTGAAAAAGCTGTGAGCTGATAGTCATATCTGATTTAAACCCTGTCGTGATTACGTCGCTCATTCTGCCGCTATCTCAGCGTCTACGCACATTTTCTGCGTAAACGCCGCTGTCCTGTCTTTTGTTCCTCATTCATGGAGCGACGTCACAATCTGAAGATGTGTCAACGTGAACTGTAACCCTCCGCCGAGGAGGGACTGGCCCTTTAAGGCTTCTGTAGCGCTGCTAGCCGATGTAGGACGAGCCGACAGTGAGTCTGCTGCCTGCGCTCCCGCCGCTCTCCCCGTCATGGCCTCCACTCAGCCGCCGCCGACACCACCGAGGATGAACCGACCAGACAGCGGCCCTTCCCTTCCCGGAGCGGAGACGGACGTCAAGCCGAAGCAGAGGCACCGGTAGAGGCGAGCCGCGCCGGGGAGAGCCGCCTCACATCCCCATGCCACCCCGGTCTCCTCCATGCCTTCGTCTAGAGCCAAGTACAGCAATTCGATAAAGAGGGGCGCGAGCCCGGGCGGCGGCGGCAGCGGCGGCGGCGGAAACATGACAACGAACCGGGATTATTCCGTGAATCTGTCGGTGCAGCAGGTGCTGAGCCTTTGGGTGCAGGGCACGACGCTGCAGCACTTCACAGGTATGCGGAATGAAAGGTGCCGTGAATGTGCCGCGTTCATGTTCACACAGTCAGCTCCATCAGCTGTAGGAGTGAAGCCTGTCGCTGTTCACTCGTCCATTTAAAGCAGAAAAAACCTGTATGTGATATTTCTGCTCACATGCTGAGTGAGCTGAGCTGCTCCCATGAAGGGGGTGGGGTGGGGTGGGGTGGGGTGGGGTGGGGTGGGGAGGGGAGGGGGGCTCTGTATCACCTCCAGGCCCGGGAGTCAGTGCTGGTGATGCCAGCCGGGCCACAACAGAAAAACCACTCCTCTGTCCAGACACAGAGTCAGTGAATAACATGAGAATAATCACACCATCGGCTCATTCATCATGCTGCTGCTGAAGATGCCTCCACTGTGTAGTAAATGAAGTGTCGTGCCCCCCTCCCTCCCTGTACCCCTCCCTTTGTCATGCAGTCCAGTAATCTAGGGGCAATCAGAGACAGCATCCTCCACTCACTGTCTGGACTCTGAAAGACTGAGGATGAGTTAAAATCACGGGTTTTTTAAAGGGAGTTCTGAATGGCAGGGTCAGCTGATACCAGCTTTAATGTGAATATTATATATATTATATACATATATTAGTGACTGAGAATAAATTCAATTCTTGCTCCCGATGACAGAGTAGTGAGTTGCTTCCCTCTGAGAAAATACCTGTTTTTGCTTTGATCAAAATGGACGTGACTGCAGGCCAGGCTCTACACTGCTTTGATTGGGGGGGGGGGGTTAACAGATGTTGATTGGTCACTAACTGCCAGACTTCAACACTCATTACAGGGACCCTCTATGAGTATTCTTATGGACTTTAAGCTACAACATCCACTGTTTTCTGTTATCTATAGAATCTAATTACACATGAACCCATAATGTATTTAATTGTATTTTTTGAGACAGAAATGTGCCGCTACTACACAGAGTAAAACTGAAGTTAGCTAACACTAACACACACGCAGCTAACGAGCTAACTGCTACATCTTGAAGGTGATTGCAAATGATTGACAATAATTGTAATTATTATAATAATAGGCTGGTTGGGTGGTTACCACAGTTTAAGCAACTGAGTAGTGATGAAGTGAAATGATATTATGATTATTTGAATGTGGCATGGTTATGATTGGTCAAATCAACGATGAAAAAATGAATTCTTCTCAGTTATTTTTTAATTTTGGGATGAAGCGGGACGATGTGTCGGATCATGTAAACTGTAAACTAGATGTTCTCTCAGATAAAGGTGATGATCTTTTCTTGGGAGCAGCTGTCTGAGCTTTGAGGAGAATGGGTTACAGTCAAAACAATCAAGTCCATTTGAAATAAATTAGGAACAAAAAAAGAGTGTGTGAGAATTTTATCTTTCCTCTGCAGACAGACTGAACTTCCTCACAATAAAACTGCTGCTCACCATCTGTTCAAAACACTGTCGTCATTTTAGAGGGTCAGATAAAATAGAGCTGGTGTCTATAGAAACAGGATCGCTGTGGTATAAATACAGATTATAGAAAGTCTTGAATGCCTGCAGAGTGAAGTGAAGGCGGACATGTGGTCACAGCTGAGTTGGCTCAGACCCATCTTATGAAACGCAGCTGACATCCTGTGTTGAGAAACACATCGAGCTCAGAGGTGGTTAGCGATGCTGACTCAGCAGGAAGCTGCAGAGCGAGCAGAAGTTTGCGGAAGCAGCGAGTGAAGAGCTGTGAGGAGCTGACACCCAGGTTTCAAAACACACCACCACTTGACACCCCCCAACCCCACAGTTCACCAGCCAGGTGAAAAACGACATCTTGGGACATTAGGGAAGGTCAGGAGGGTGGGGGTGAGGGGCGAGCTTCAAACACTGAGAGCAGTAGAGTCCAGAAGCAGATGTAAACTTCAAGATACATCAGCCTTTAACCTCTCGTCGGCCCAGAGGTGCTGAAGCTGATGACTTCCTGTTTTTGAAGTTTCACTTCAGCAGTTTGTTTCATCGGCAGAAAATGGACGTACTGTGTTTCTCCTGTAGGTCTGTTCATCAAACATATCTACACAGTTATATAACATACAGATACAGGTTTGATCTTATGCTTGTAAAATAGCCATGTTGTGATTGTGAACTCCACCCGACACAATGCAGGTCAATGAAACAGCATTAACAGCTGTTTATCTACCAGCCGCCTCAGCCATCGTTGTGTTTACAATACAAGACGTTATAATACGTCCTCTGAGCAGACCGGACACTACAGTGACTCGGTTTCGGAAAGTGACGAGACCAGGACTGGGCTAGCTGGTTAGCATGCTAACTTCAGTACAAGAAAAAAAGTGGTATAAATACAGACAAAACAAACATGTTTGTTTCCACCTCTGGAGACAGATGTTGGTGAGTAAAGGAATGAAGTTTGATCATTTGCTTCGATCACTGCTCAACAGCTGTGTCTTCATTAACCCACGTTACCTGCGACCTGCCAGCAGAACAAGGCACACAGTTAGCAGCTAGCCGGTGAACATAGCCGAGCATTTAGCTGCTAAAGAACCAGATATTCTCTCACCAGCTGGTGGAGTGTTGGACTCAGCATGTGACCAGAACCTTGATGGTACTGCTGCTCTGTGGGCTGGATGTGTTCAGCCATATCAGCTTCATTAGGTGATAATGTGTCAGTGTGTCTACAGCTTAGTCACCAGTTTAATGGTGAAAAATAATATGAGACACATGTGGAATGAAGCCCTGTGATAGGCTGTGACCTGTGCAGGGTGGACCCGCCTCCTGCCCGGTGTCAGCTGGGGAAAAGATAAGCTAAAAGCTAGTGGATGGACATATGGAATTATAAACTGATTAAAAGATAGATAGACAAATTGATTAGATTCAGCTGATCGTCCAGATCCAGGTGGAAACACCTTTGTCAGGATTCTCTGCAGTGTTCAGTGCAAAGACCAGACTGGACCGTCTTTATCACCACCAGCCGGACGTATCCTAGCTCTCCCTCCCTCCCTCCCTCCCTCCCTCCCTCCCTCCCTCCCTCTCCATGTTGGGACAGACCTCACGCTCGGTATTGGCTCGTGTCTCTGAACATGACACAGCATATCTCTCAGCCTATAGGTGAGCTCTCTGAGCTGTGACCACCCTGAAATTAAATGTCCACCTTCCAACATCTGCTAAATCATCATCAGTCATTTCTCTGAGCCAGAGTAAATCAGGAGTCGAGTGTTTCGACTGGAGCATTTCACCCCGATAATTCTCTCCCTGTAGTTGTTCATTTAAAGCTCGATCACATTACATCAGCCTGGTAATCCATCGAGAAGTGCCACTGAAATCTTCTGATTAAATCATTTGAATGTTAGTGTGAATGTGGCAGGTGACATTCAGCATTTATCCACCAAACACAGATTTTACTGGCAGTTAGTTCTCAGTGGTTGTTAAGGTCAGAGCCTGTTCCTCTATCAGTAAAATGTCTATTATACATTCTAATAATATATTGTTAATACTAATGCATCGATGTGTAAGTAGTATTTAACTATTGTGCTGGTTTTAACTAGTTTATCTTATGGCCGTAACTAACAATGATTTTCACCACTGATTACTCTGCACATTATTTTCTAAAACAGTTTTTTCTTTTAAATAAAGATAATGAAACATGCTTGTTACAGTTTGGCAGATCGAGACATTTGTAGACGAGACCTTAAACTGTGACAAAGTCTGAGAGACAAAGAAAAGCATCGCGGGTGAAGCTGTTTGTCGTATTTGTTCAAAAATGACTAATTACTCATCGCTCCTGCTAAATCTATTATTATCAGATTATCAGAATAGTTGACGATTAATTTTCTGTCAGCTAATCAATTAATCAACCAATTGTTGCAATGTTACTTTTTTATGCACTGAAGTTTTTTGGGATTTTCATCTTCTTTTGTGAATTATTGGATAATCTAAACTGTTTAAATGAAATGTTGGGACATGTCCTCCTGTGGCTCGACAGGCTCCCATGTTGAGCATGTAACTCCATCCAGGCTTTAGTTGGTGACAGATGCCGGTCTGCCACACATCCAGGACTGGACGAGGGCTCCTGATGGAGCGGGCTGGGACTGGACGAGGGCTCCTGAAGGAGCGGGCTGGGACTGGACGAGGGCTCCTGATGGAGCGGGCTGGGACTGGACGAGGGCTCCTGATGGAGCGGGCTGGGACTGGACGAGGGCTCCTGATGGAGCGGGCTGGGACTGGACGAGGGCTCCTGATGGAGCGGGCTGGGACTGGACGAGGGCTCCTGATGGAGCGGGCTGGGATTTCTCTGGGTTCTAAGCCTAACATGGTGAAAATTTACCAAATGAGACGTTGCAGCCTGTAGAGGAGACGGCAGCTACTGACACACACATCCTGAATATCAGCTTCTCTAATGTGACACTGTCTCTGTTCTATAACTGTAAACTGTTGGATGGAAAAAACAGAACATTTGAAGCTGTTAATGACTCTGGGAAACCATGAGGGATGTTTTTCACAAATTTTGGGCTTTTTTTTTTTAGCCCTGGTCTGAACTATGAGTGAACGTGGCAGAAGCTCCTCCAGCAGGTGTCTGTCTCCTCGCCTCCTCTCAGACGTTAGGAGGTTTGAACATCCATGATGCTGAGGAGCAAGGACAGGAGGCCCACTGTCCTCCACTACTCTGACTCTTATGTCCCATCACAGACGACGGAGACGTCTCCCTCCTCTCCTGCTGGATGGCGAGCAGCAGCGGTGGACGGCGTGTGGTGATGTCACAGAGCTCAGTGATGCAGGACAAGAGGCTGTTGTGTCTCTGTTCACATGGACACAGAGCGGCCGCCATGAGAAACTCTTGGTAATAGAATCAGGTCTGCGGGTGTTTACTCCACACAACAATGTCACGTTTCCTGTTTATACCACTTGGTCCAAACAGAACATTCCTGAGCTCTGATTGGTCGATCTTATCCGAGCTGGACGTCCTCCGTCCTCGTCTCTTTTCTTCTGGAATAATCTGGTGGCCAGCTGGCTCCTCCTCCTCGCTCCCACGCTGCCAGTGGTTCAGAGCGAGGCCCCTCACTGGCAAAGTGTGATGGGGGGGGGTCTTTATGCAAAGCTGAGACAGACAGAGAAAGGAGGAAGAGGAGGAGGAGGAGGAGGAGGAGAGAGGTTTTGAATGCAGCTGACTCTGATGCGGTCCAGCTTCAGTAAAGCTGTTTGTTGAAGCAGCTCAGTCTGAACTGATGGAAGTTTTACAGTCGAGGTTCCTGATGTAGAAAAGACACAAACACACTGTCGGCTGCTTCATGTCCAGCTCTGTGACGAGCTGCTTCCTGAATCTCAATCATCTGTTCAGTCACTGTCGTTGTTCAGTGTTTTCTGTTTGAATGTTTTCATATGATCACACACCCTCTGCTCTGCCCCCCCCCCCCCCCCCCCCCCCCAGAGATGTGGTACTGGGTGTTCCTGTGGTGTCTATTCTCCTCCCTCTTCGTCCACGGGGCCGTGGGGCTGCTCATGTTGGTGATGCTGCAGCGCCACAAGAGAGGCCGCCTCATCACCCTGGTCCTGGTCAGCGTGGGGTTCCTGGCCTCGCTCTGCGGAGGCGTCATCACCAGTGAGTCCCCCCCCCCCCCCTCTGGTCTCTGTTCATTCTTATTGTAGTGACTACAGTGTCCAGTGTCCACTCACAGAGAGAGAGACAGGAGGCGACAGGGAGGGAGAGAGAGAGACTTCAGACTTCCTCTTTTGTTTCTACATCTCAGGAAGTTTCAGCTCTGTTTGACTGATACTGACAAAATGAAATATAATAATGTTTTTGACTGGATCTAAAACCATGATTTAGAAGTGATGGTATTTTGAGGGCGTAGTGATGCAGTCAGGGTTTGTACAAGAAAAATAATCATAATGAAGACAGATGTAGTGATGGATTTATGTGAGTGCAGTGAGGTCAGATGATAAAAGTCACTGTGTTTGTCTTTGTGCTCAGACGAGCTGATGAATGAAAAACATTTACAGAGCTGATGTTGGACATTTTAAACCTTGTATTGGTCGTCTCCATGGTTACGAGGACGATCATTGATGATGTGACTTTGTCATTCCTACAGCCTCATGACAGTGAAGGGAACACATGACACATTTTGAAGTGAAGGATCTGAGCTCTTCCTCTGATGATATGACCGTCTTAACATTTCTCTTTAATGACTCTAGCGTGTTTGTCTTCAGACTGTAACGTGTTGTTTTTCCTCAGGTGCGGCGGTGGCGGGGGTTTACCGTGTGGCGGGGAAGGACATGGCTCCTCTGGAGGCTCTGGTGCTCGGCGTGGGACAGACCTCTCTCTCTGTCGTCATTTCCTTCTCTCGGATCCTAGCCACTCTGTGAACGACAGACGCCGAGAGGAAAGCCGACCAATCAGAGAATTAGGCGCTCCTGGAGGCCGGCGTGTAGACAGAGAGGAGGCAGAGACGCTCTGGACCTTTAGGGCTGGACTCAGGACAGAGCGCCCCCCGGTGTCTCTGTTCTGTTACTGCCACAGTCACATTGAACTCAGGCAGGTGAGCTTGATGCTGCAGAGCAGGTGGAGATGAACGTCCTCAGCTTCTCGACCTGGAGCCATGTATCAGTTCTTTGTGCCAACGGCGTCTGAGGATGCCACGACGCCTTCGAGGAAACGGACTCATGAAAAAACCTTTTTTTAAAAAGAAACAGTGACGAGCTGCAATCATGATCAGTGATCAGCTGAGCAGAGAGGGACAAGCCAACAGTGTTCATCAGCAAACACACCTTCATCATCAGCCTCTTCATCATCATCATCATTCCTGTAACTTCAACAGCTTCAAAGCTGCAGCCTCTAGATCACGAGCAACAAGCAGCTTTGACCTCTGCACTTTGTCGATGTGGGAGAAGAGGGAGATAAGAATCAGCGGGGGAGAAAACCAGCATCAGTCCAGTTCAAATGTTGATTCAGTGCCAACCAGACCTCACAGTGAGGCATTCTGGGAAATATGATCATTCACTTGATTGATTGATTGATTGATTGATTGATTGATTGATTGATACCACTCTCATGTCTGTACAGTGAATAAGAGGCGGGAACCAGGAGGCAGTTGGCTTAGCTGCCCCACACCAGAGAGGGGGTGAAGTTGTCATGCACAGTCAGTGTTACCTGCAGTAGATTCAGCAGCAGGAGCACAGGTACACTAGCAGCTGCTGTGGGCGGGGCCTAAAAGACACCCACTGAAACAATCTAACATCTGTTTAAATGAAGCATCATGTAGAATATCTTCATCTTTATCTTCCCATGAGCACAAAGTTCAGCTCCTTCTTCTTCAGTCAGCTGACCTGCAGCGTGATGCAGGAACACATTTACATATAACACATATTAAACAAACCAGATTCAGATCTTTACATTTGTTCATCTGGAGCCACAAACACTGACACAAATATTTAATTAATTATGCAGATTATAGATTATATATAGTAGATTACATTAATTATTATTTTTTTTTTATTGTTTTATTTTTTTTATAATAATAATCATTATATAATTGATTAACAGAGTGATCGTTGCAGGTCTGAAGTTTAAAACTAAAGCTAAACTAGCGCCAGCTTCATTCACACTGTGCAGACATGAATATGCTTCAGTCCTTCACCCCCCCCCCCGACTTGTTAACCCATGTTCCTTAACTTGAACTCTGCTTATTGCACTGAGTGAATCTTGTTTTAACAGTGTGATGATGATGTCACTCAGTTTGACTCTGATCAATCTGATTGATCAGTTTGACTCTGATCAGTCAGATCGTTGTATTGGGGGTCAAACATGAAGAAAGTTGTTGAAGCTACTGGTTTAAGTTTTTCACTGATCAGAAACAGGAAGTTTAATAATCAACCCCCCCCACCCCCCACCCCCCCTCGGTCCACAGCTCCAGACCCAGGTGGTTGTGATACCAAAGTACCGCTCACATTCAGCTTTATTTATCAGTGAATTATTGATTGATTTCACAGAAATATTTGCACATCAGCTGGAATCAAGCGCCGAGAGAGAGAGAGCGAGAGAGAGAGTGTGTTTGTGTGTGTGTGTGTGTGTGTGTGTGTGTGTGTGTGTGTGTGTGTGTGTGTGTGTGTGTGTGTGTGTGTGTGTGTGTGTGTGTGTGTGTGTGTGTTGGAGGCTCTGAAACAGTGTGTTCATGAGTTATATAAGTGACTGTGTGTGACCTTCAGTTCCAGCTCAGCACACAGGGGGGCGCTGTTCCACAGAGGGGGGGCTGAGATGATGCTGGATGTTTCTGTCAGAACTAAAGTGTGAAATTTATAATATCAGTGAAATGAGACGTCGTCACTCGGGGGGGGGGGGGGGGGGTCATATTTACATGAACCCCAGATCGTCAAACAGGCGGGGGACCTAATTGTAGGTAACACCGTTGAGAGGAAGTCGTAACAGCAGAGCTATGTCTGACATCAGGAGCAGGAAGTTGTTTGATTGCAGATGACTCAGCAGGAGGAGCTGGGCTGAGGTCAGAGGTCACTTCCTGTACATCCACAGCTGTATATAACCAGTGTCACAATAAAAGCCTAACCTCCAGCTGATCTGAACAAACTAACCACTGGACAGTATTTTGATATTCACACCCAGTGCCATTGTGTGTGTGTGTGTGTGTGTGTGTGAGTGTGTGTGTGTGTGTGTGTGTGTGTGTGTGTGTGTGTGTGTGTGTGTGTGTGTGTGTGTGTGTGTGTGTGTGTGTGTGTATAATAAACCCTGTAGACTTTAAAATGCCATCACTGCAGCTCAATAATCCTGTCTCCTTCATAGGCTTAGAACCCCCCCCCCCCCCCAGTCCACTGTTGTCCAAATGCCACATGCCCCCCACCCCCACCCGGACACAGACTGTCCTCGCTGTGATGTGATGCATGTGGAGCTCAGATCCTGTGTGAATGGACTTTATGGACAGTCTGAAGACGATGGACAGACCTGAGGTGGCTCCTTGTAGAAAATGTACCATAAGTTGTTTTTTAATTTTGTACCAGCTGATATTTATAATTCTGATATTTATGTACAAACGGTCTCTGTAGAGAAATAAAACCTTTCACAATAAAAGCTCACCATCATTTTCCTGTTCTTTAACTGCAACAGAGGCTGTTTTCTTCCTCTTCCTCTTCCTCAGTCTCTTCTTCATCATCTGCTGTCCCCTGGTCCTCTGTATGGATGAGGTTGTAACACACAGAGGTGGGCGGGGGGGGGCGTGAATAGGCTGATGGAATATCAGCATGCTTGATGTGATCGAGGTTTTATCACTTTGTTTTTTGTTATTTTATTCTTTAATGGAGGAGACTGGTTTCCATTCATCAGTCTCTGAATGCTGGTTTTATAACCAATGAGAGAGAGGCTGAGCTGATAAGAGGTCAGAGGTCAGCGCTGCTGCATGAGCAGGAAGTGTTTCATAACAGGGAAAGAGGCTGTGGTATTTAGGTGTTTGATAAAGTGGGATCTGTCCACAGCAGAGACGTCACTGTTCAGAGACATGGAATCACAGTGTGCGTGCGTACATGGGTGCATGTGTGCGTGTGTGTGTGTGTGTGTGTGCGTGTGTGTGTGCGTGTGTGTGTGTGTGTGCGTGTGTGCGTGTGTGCGTGTGTGTGTGTGTGTGCGTGTGTGCGTGTGTGTGTGTGTGTGCGTGTGTGTGCGTGTGTGTGTGCATGTGTGTGTGTGTGCGTGTGTGCGTGTGTGTGTGCATGTGTGTGTGTGTGCGTGTGTGTGTTCATGCAGACTTTATGACTTACTCTCCCTGAAAGAAAATGAATATATTTTTATTCTGACTGAATGAGAGAAAAGCAGCAGCAGAGCGTGAACACAGGAACAGACGTAGGTTTGTTTCAGTATAAAAGTGCTTTATAAATAGTTTTGTTATGTTATTTATTGGTTATTATGTTTTTGAAAATAATTCAGATATTAGAAACTGTTGATCTATGAAGTCAGAGTGTTTTCACTTCAGTAGAAACTGAAAAGTAAAAGTTCATTTTAGTGACGAGTTGTTGATGAACTTTATCGAAGTCTGTTGTTTATTTATGGGAATGTAAAAAGCATAAAAATAGTTTCTCAGACAGACTGACTCATAAACAAACAGTTCATCTGATACACTTCAGTTCTTGACCGTGGTGCAATGAATTCTGGGTAAATTAAGACTTTTCAATATAAAAAAATGGCAGACTAGATGTTTCACTGTTTACATCTTGTCTCAACATATTTAACCCATTTAACATATTTAACCCCCCCCCCCCCCCCCCCGAAAACTGTCCATCCATGAGCCACTCACTGCTATTGTCTTATTGTTTCCTCCACAGGAAATACTTCAGAGTGCACACTCCCCCTCAACAATGACTGGACCCAGACCAGGTGTTCAGACCCGGCAGATCACTTCACATTATTGACCTGGTCTTTGTTCTCAGGACTGGAGTCCAGTTCCTCATCATGTGCAGTATATAAAGCTCAGACACAGACAGACAGTCCACGAGGCCGGACTCCATCAGAGACCAGAGACCTGGACCGGACTGTGATCTCAGTCTTTACTGTAAGACCAGATCCTGGTCCTGACTTCCTTTACTGTAACTGAGGTCTGGACCAGACTGTGATCTCAGTGACTGATAAAGATCCTATTGATTGAGTTATCAGGAGATGATTTAAGATGATTTTCTGTTGACACATTAGAAACAGTTTGATCAGATCAGATTACAGGAGATTTGCCCACAGTTAGGGGAGGTCATCCTGTCTCTGGGACTCTGTCTGTCCCTTTGTCCTTTCATATCTTTCATATGAAGTGATGATGATGATAATGATGATGAATCTGCCTCCATTGTTCTGCAGAGACTTTTCTCCACACGCCTGTTTCTCCTCTTCTGTAAGAACAATGGTGAGCTCCCACTGCGTCCCACCTCCAGGATTAGTCTCTGATGAAGGACTATTGTCTGGACCAACAGTGGTCGTGTGCGAGGGACAGTGTGACAAACATCAGCCAACGCCCCCCCCGTCTCTGGCTTTATCTCCTGCTCCAGAAAGGAAGTCTGTCGACTGTGATCAATGTGAGTGATCCAGGAAACCTTGAAAATCCTAAATAAAGGTTTTTGGAAAACTAGGACAGGACCTTTAAACAAACCTAAAACTTTCTCAGTAACACCTCTGACCATGTTCACTTTCAGAGTTTCCTGCTCCATCAAGGTTAAAATCAACTCGTTTCACCATCAGTGAGAAAACTGAACATCATTAATCACTTATTAGCTCCTCCCAGAAGGTTATGTTTGTCTTTATTTGTTTGTTTGTGTGTTTGTTTGTTTGTCAGCATGATTGCACAAAAAGCACAGAACTGATTTGCACCAGCATTAGTGGGGGGATGGGGTATACAATACACATATACAGTATACATATATATATATATATATATATATATATGTATTCCAGGTAAGAACCCATTAAATGTCTGTGTTTCAGGTAATTGTTGTTTTAGACTCAGTGTCACAGGTTCTTTAGGACCTTGTTGATGAATTTAGCTTCACCTGGTCGCAGGTGTCGTCACTGTTGTTGCATTTGTTTTAATTTTACAGACTATCACCAGACTGTTCTTTACAATCCTCTGTCAGCTGCTGAGTAACAGTTCACTGTTCAACATGTTTCTATAAATCTGAATGGAGAGCTACAGTCTGTCCTTCAGCTGTTACTCTCCATACAAGCCACCGGAGGGCAGCATCACCCTCCTCACTGTGTGGCCCCAGGCTGGGAGATCCTCAGTGATTCACCCTCGGAGCCGCTGGGGCTGAAAACTGAGTCAGAGCCTATATCTGATCCGAGTCCTGATGATCCTGTAAACAGAGGATTTAGTTTTAAACTCACCTGAGGCTCAGAGGGACGGACAGCTGGAGGCTCCACCTGCACCAATCACTAAGGAGAAATGTTTTTAATCCAGAATCATTTATCATGAGGAAACTCACCTGACAGACGTCACAAGGAATATTTACTGAAAAAAGTTAAACATGAATTTATTATCTGTACAGAAGCATCATCATCATCAGGAGCAGCAGAACATGAAGTTTAACATTTATACTTGTTCACAAGCAGAACTTTAATATGACTTATTTTTATTAGTTTTTCAGAGTTTAACCAGCAACAGTTCACCACAAACAAACTGTCGTCCATCTTTATATTGAACTAACAGCCTTTTTTTTTTCCTTCTCTCCCTCTGACTGAATCTGTTTCTCTTTTCTTCAGATGGACTGAAGGGATTTGTGAAAAGCATCAGTGGTGATGTTTTACAGTGTGATGATCAGACATGTCTCACAGATATCATCAGTGCAGAGTGAGTGTTTCCTCCTCCATCCTCTGCTGCTCTGTTATATAATGTGTTGTAACTGCAGAGTCTATGGATCCAGGTCAGTTCTGCTCTGAACGAGCATCAGTCTCTTCTCTAATGTATTTAAAATTAATTTAATTTTAATTTAATTTAAATAATTAATATAAAAGTTAAAGGTCATTAGATCAATAATAATCGCAGAGATTTCTTCTATGGGGGTTGATGCATTTTATTTATTTATCATTTAATCAATGAATCTTTTATTTAATAAGCAGACGAATGAGAACAGTTACAGGTGAGGACTCATTAGTTCTCAGCTCTTAAAGGAACATGAGAATCAGCTCTGAGTTAAATCTGTGAAACTGGATCAACTGAAATGATTTGGCTCAGTGAACGTCTCATGACTCGTGAAACTCAAAGTGGATTATTTTAACTCGGATTCTCATGTTCAAAGATCCAGATACACAGAGATATTAATTATTTTATTCAGACTTATTTTACTGGAGAAAATGTTCCTGGTCTCACATGGATGAGGATGATATTATAACAACACTGTACAGTTGGGGAATGTCTAAACTAACACTCTCTCTTCTTCTTCCTCTTCATCTTCTTAGAGATAGGTGGTGGGTGGGCAGATTGTGGGGTAAAAATAAAGAGCAAAGAGAATGACTCACAGTTCCCTCAATCCCAGTCTGGATATAAATACATCCACACAGACACACGTACATGCATACGCTGCTCCACGCGTGGCTGACATTACATAAGCTGCAGCGTGGGAGGTGTGATGCGAGCCATGTATAATTCATCAATGTGAGACTCAGCTGAGGGGACGCTCCTATACCCAAGCGAGTCCCTGAACGCATCACCAGTGTTTTGGTTTGATGCTGGAGTCTGTATGGACGAACCTGAGATCAGACTCCAGTGTTAAATCAGTCTGTCAGAGATCAGACATGACAGACGGTGAAACATCAGACTGTCACTGATGGAGCAGAAGAAGAAACAGGAGAAACATCAAAATGTCACTGATGGAGCAGAAAAAGAAACAGGAGAAACATCAGAATGTCACTGATGGAGCAGAAAAAGAAACAGAAGAAACATCAAAATGTCACTGATGGAGCAGAAGAAAAAACAGGAGAAACATCAAAATGTCACTGATGGAGCAGAAAAAGAAACAGAAGAAACATCAAAATGTCACTGATGGAGCAGAAGAAGAAACAGGAGAAACATCAAAATGTCACTGATGGAGCAGAAAAAGAAACAGGAGAAACATCAGAATGTCACTGATGGAGCAGAAAAAGAAACAGGAGAAACATCAGAATGTCACTGATGGAGCAGAAGAAGAAACAGGAGGAGAAACATCAGACTGTCACTGATGGAGCAGAAGAAAAAACAGGAGAAACATCAGACTGTCACTGATGGAGCAGAAGAAGAAACAGGAGGAGAAACATCAGACTGTCACTGATGGAGCAGAAGAAGAAACAGGAGGAGAAACATCAGAATGTCACTGATGGAGCAGAAGAAAAAACAGGAGAAACATCAGACTGTCACTGATGGAGCAGAAAAGGAAACAGGAGAAACATCAGAATGTCACTGATGGAGCAGAAAAAGAAACAGGAGAAACATCAGACTGTCACTGATGGAGCAGAAGAAGAAAAAGGAGGAGAAACATCAGACTGTCACTGATGGAGCAGAAGAAGAAAAAGGAGGAGAAACATCAGACTGTCACTGATGGAGCAGAAGAAGAAACAGGAGGAGAAACATCAGAATGATGAAAGGTGATAAAATGCTCCATGAAGCTGAGGAACTGCTTCTGAGTCCATACAGAAATATAATATATGACATATATGTCACCTATAAGAGGATATGTTATTATCACATACATACAAATTCTGGATATATGAAGATATACGTTTGTAACATATGAAATGCCTACAGTAAAATGCAAGTTTATTAAAACAACATACTTAAAGTACTTACTAAATTACTTTAAAAATTATGTTAAATTAAAATTAAACATACAGTACATGTCTATCTTTTATATATATATATATATATATATATATATATATATATATAAAATTTCTAACAGGTTCCATATGTAATTTTTACATGCATAGACTTATGTCTAGGGTTAGGGTTAGGGTTAGATATACATAGATTATTTTAATTCATATGTACATATATTTCATATATGCAGATTCAATTCATGTACATATATTACATTTGACTTTTGTGATCACAACACAAATGTCCACATTTTGCACAGTTTCCATTAATAAACAAATCTTCATAAAAACTTGAGTCTTTATTATATATATGATATATATATTATTAAAATATAATCAGAAAAATGATTAAAAAATGTGTATTAAGAGTTGACACAAGTGTGTTTCTGTCCTGTCCACAGGGGGCAGAAGAGAGCTGAAAACCTGATCACCACTGTGTGAGTCTCCACTGCAGCTGACCGTGAACTGAAGAACACAGTTTATAAAGTCTGATGTATGGTTTATATGAGTATATACATGTATATACAAGCTGACAGTGTCTCATATAGACGTGTCCATCAAACACATATAGCCTGAGCTGCTGCTGTAACAACAGAAAGCAGCTTTGACTCTGATTACAGATAATAAACTTTAAATACTAATTTATATTTTATATTTAAAAATTTAAATATTACTTCAAAACCCGTATCCAGATGTGAGCAATTTATTCCAGTGAAAAAGAAGAAGTGAAACGAGTGTTGCTTCATTCATGAAAATCCTTGAAGCAAAACGTTGATTTGATTATCAGAGGAAACTCCGTCACAATGTGATATTAAATATTATATTTCAACATTTGAGAAGATAAATCAACATAATGTGTTTCTATGGAGGCAGTATAAATATATCCACAGTAACAACAGAAGAACTTCAGTGTGACCCTCACCCTCACAAACCACAGTTTGCTCTCTTCAGGGGAAACACTGTTTATGTCAACAACAGTCACCAGGAGGTTTCACTTCCTCCTAAAGGTCAATGACAGGTAGAAGAAAGAAACCAAAACTAAACTGTTTAAACCAGCAAATACTCAACTGAACTGTTTCACCGATAAATATTAAACTAAACTGTTTAAACCAACAGATATTTAAACAGTTTAACCAACAAATACTGAACTGAACAGTTTAAATCAATAAATAAAGACTAAACAGTTTAACCAGCTGATTCTAATTGAGACAAATGCAGGAACATAAAGTCCTAACATCTAAATCACATTATGTATCAGATTTCTTCATCTATTCTGTTTGTAATTTCTGCTCTGAACAAACACAAACATGTTGTCTTGACGCTGAAAAGAAAAATCCGATTTCGGGAATTATGTTTATTAGGATGTTAAACAGGAAGTTACTGCTCCCAGAAAATAATCCACTATAAAACCACAACTTGTCATTTCTACACTTCAGTGTTGTTTTGGATTAAAACACACGAATATCGTTACTGTTGGACAGAGCCATAAAAATACATCAGTGAACATTTCACTGGTCAGTACTAATGTTTTTATGACTCACCAAATATGTAAATGAACCAGGTCATTCACAAACCCTCCAGCTCTCAGAACAATTAAAGGATCAATACATCTGATCGGACACTCCCTCACACTGACCTGTCAGTACAGTCATTATAAATCAGCTGAGCAGCTCCTCCTCTCTCCCTGACTAATGCAGCAGTTTTCCATCAGTGTGTTTCTGTCTTTTCCACTGAAGTCTAAAAGTAGCAACAACACAGCTGACATGATGTTTTCCCAGTTTTTTCTTCTTCTTCCTATAAATGTTTTCCAGACGATCAGAGAGAGCCGACACTCTGAAGACTTTAAGATCTCATCAAACACTGAGTCACTGACTTTAAACTTTGTGTCATACATGAGACAAAGAGAAAAACTTTTCATATTTCACAGAAGAAATCTGCAGTCACTTTTAAAGAGCTGTGAGATTCAAAGTTGTGACATCTTTAGGAAATCTGGACTTGCCACAAGTCACGGTTTGTAATTTTGTATTTTTGTATTTTTCTGCTGAAAATGTGTCAATCAACTTTAAACCAAGTGACACTTTAGTTTGTTTCAGCAGCTGCTTTTAAACTCAAACTAAAATTATTAAGTGAAGATGAAGATACTAAATTAAAATGGGTTGCAACACATAAACTAGTTCCTATGCAGAAATCTGTCAAGAAATATTTAAGCATTTAAGCATACAAACTAGGTGTAACTGTTCTGTAACTGAACCAACTGACAAGGTTAGTTAGTTATCTGACTAGTGACTCATCATTGAATAACGAAGTAAACCTGGAAGATTTTAAATGATATTTTACCTCAAATGACGTTGGTTAGAGAAGTGTAACCAGCTCTCACTCTAAACTGTATGAATATGAATTATTATACTGTATTCATATCAACACGTCAAAATGTCAGATATATTTAAGGACTAAGTGGAAATTAAATTTTCATCTGGCTCCTAAAACTGTAAATATTTACACTATTACCTGCCAGGTGTAACAGGTGCCCAGCTAACTGAAAAAGCTAATGTTAGCATGCTAATATATGACCTGTTTAGATTAAAGTATTAAATTAAGAAGACTTTACAAGAAAAATGTGAACTGGAAAGAATTTCAATTATATTTCACAAAATATACATGATATTATAAAATGTTATACTAATACCGTTATATATACAGTAGATTAAAGCTAAATAGCCTCAGTTAGGTTAGCATAATTGTACATCACACTAATACTTAACTGTTATATTTTCCTAAGTACATGATATAAAACAAAGTAAAACCAACATTTACAAAGATTGGTTTAGTTTCACTCGTTTGTTTCCAGTTGATTACAACAGAGGAAAGTACATTTATATATTTATTGATATATATATTTCTACTCCTCCACAGCTCAGAGATTAAATATTGTTCTTTTTACTCTCCTACATGTATTCAATAGCTGTTAAGATTTTCTATGAAAAATTATATTAAAATTTTAAATTTATAAAAGATGACATATTAAACTACACAGTCGCATATGAGGAAGTTAAAATAGAAATAACAATGATCCAATAATACATATTATATATATATATATATATATATATATAATATGTATAATATTTCTCTCTGTCCCTCCCTGGAAAGAAATGATTGAATTTCTTCTTTTCCTCTGCAAGCAGTTTATTTACTGTCACATAGAAGTCAAGTTTTTTCCTTCATTAGCTCGGCAGGGATTTTTCCCTCTGTGGTAACGTCACTGGAAACATTGACACAACACCAGCCTCAAACACTCTTCTTCTTTAGGGTCCAGGATTCCAGTCCGGCCCCCCCTCATCCCTCATGGTGTCGTCACAGCTCCGGCCCGGTGTCGTACCCCGGTCTGCGGCCGAGTGGAAACTGTGCAGGACTGTGAGTGTGTGGCAGTGACTGAAGGCAGAGCAGGACGATGCTGGCTCTGCTTTAAAGAGTGGCTTAAAAATACATTCGATTTTTTCCTCTGGTCACAAGGAAACAGTGAAAAAGGGGAATTTATTTTTCCTGAAGGTTGGTTCAGACAGAGCTGGACCAGGTTGAACAGGGCTCAGAGACCAGGTTCACCTCACACAGAGTTTTTCCGAGAATCGCTGCGTTTAAAGCTGCGATGGGTGAAGTGATTTTCTCAGCAGGGATTAGAGTGAAATCTTTACTCAGTCACCGACATCTTTCCACTTCTGCTGCACTGATTAAAAATCAAATCCACAAACTGTATGATGCTTAACGTCGACTTTAAAGTGGCTTTAACTCAAGAGGATTCAGATTTAACACAAATAAAATCTCCATTTAAAACAGACACAGTTTTCTATCTGATCTGCGAGAAACGAAGAGCTCTCACTCTCCCAGTTCATGTGTTCACTGCACAGCTCTGCAGCAGATGGAGGACTCACACACACACACACACACACACACACACACACACACACACACACACACTCACACACACACACACACACACACACACACACACACTCACACACACTCACACACACACACACACACACACACACACACACACACACACACACACACAGAGTCTGAGAGTTCATGGTTTAATGTATTTATATGTGAATATTTCTGCACAGAATCATGTGACCAGACTGAACACATGACACACACATACCTCGTCTGTCTGAGGATCACTCAGAGTTTAACACGACATCAACCTGCTGTAACTGTCTGAGAAACATTCAGTTGAACCTTGGTAGGAACTAAAGACAGATCCAGTTCTTCACTCCAACCATTTCTCTTGACATGAGAGGCAGTAACAGTTTTAGCCACGCAGGCTAACAGCAGGTTTCTATCACTTTGGTCCAGACTGACACTGAAACTTTAAAGGAGCTGTTTGTAAGTTTAGCTATTACTACATAGCTAACGTTAGTACTAGCAGCTGTTTACTGACCAGACTAGAAGAAAGTTCAAACTTCATTCCTTTACTCACCAACATCTGTCTCCAGAGGTGGAAACAAACACTACTGTTGACTCTGGTATCTGTCACATCTAGATCTAACCAGCTAGCTCTGGTCCATCTGCTGAAGTTAGCATGCTGCAGCCTGGAGCATGTGTGACTACATCAACACCACTACGTTTTTATTTGAAAATGGCCTTTTCAAATAAAAACGATCACCACACTAACACACCAGAAAACACAGATCGCACACTGACCATGTGCGATCTGTTGTAAACAGGAAGTAGATTGTCTCCTCTGCAGTAAATCCTCTGAAGGAGGAACAGCAGAGACAGTTGTAGCATTAAAACAGAGAGTGTAAGTGAACAACAGCTGCTGCAAAGACAACAAGGTCAGTGACACTGTCATGCTCTCCCCTTTTCTCTTCACCCTGTACACCTCGGACTTCACACACAACACCACACACTGCCACGTCCAGAAGTTCTCTGACGACACAGCCATTGTTGGGTGTGTTTCGGAGGGAAATGAACTGGAATACAGGACAGTCATCAGCTGGTGCAAGATCAACCAGCTTCAGCTTAACGCCAGCAAAACAAAGGAGATGATTGTGAACCCCAGGCGGAAGACATCCCACTTCACACCAGTGAACATCCAGGGACTGGACATCGAGGTGGTGGAGAACTACAAGTTCCTGGGGGTTCACCTCAACAACAAACTGGACTGGTCCACCAACACCCACGCTCTCTACAAGAAGGGTCAGAGTCGCCTTCACCTGCTGAGGAGACTGAGGTCCTCCTGTGTGGGGCTCTCCTCAGGACCTTCTACGACTCTGTGGTGGCCTCAGCCATCTACTTCCTGTGGTCTGCTGGAGAGGGGGCAGCACTGACAGGGATAGGCAGAGGCTCAACAAACTGATCCGGAAAGCGAGCTCTGTCCTGGGCTGCCCCCTACACTCCATTGAGGAAGTAGGTGACAGGAGGATGTTAGCTAAGCTGACATCCATCATGAACAATAAATCTCACCCTCTGCATGACACTGTAGGGTCTCTGACTTTTACATCCTCGCTGTAAGAAGGAGAGGTTCCTCAGGTCCTTCATTCCAGCAGCTGTCAGACTCCACAACTCCTGCTCTTCCATGTGCAAACTGGCTCTTTTTCATGTACATATCGTGTGTATTGTGTATATTGTATTTATTAGTGTATATTTGGTATATTTTTGTTGTATATTTCCATAGATGTTTATTCTATAGATGTTTATTTTTCTGCTGTGGTAAATGAATTTCCCAGTTGTGGGATAGATAAAGTTAATCTAATCTAATCTAATTCATTCTCATGTTGTATTCACCACTGGTAGTCCAGGCTGATGAAAGCCAATCAGGAGAGACCGTGGATGTGACCTCATTGTTTACAAAGGTCTCAGTTTCTGTCCAGACTACAACACAACCCCAGAGTTTTCAAAATAAAACACAACCCCAGAGTTTTCAAAATAAAACACAACAACAGAGTTTTCAAAATAAAATCAACCTCAGAGTTTTCAAAATAAAACACAACCCCAGAGTTTTCAAAATAAAACACCACCCCAGAGTTTTCAAAATAAAACACAACCCCAGAGTTTTCAAAATAAAACACAACCCCAGAGTTTTCAAAATAAAACACAACCCCAGAGTTTTCAAAATAAAACACAACCCCAGAGTTTTCAAAATAAAACACAACCCCAGAGTTTTCAAAATAAAACACCACCCCAGAGTTATAAAACGGGGCCAGTTTTGGTGCTTGAAAACATGAAGATGCAGCAAAAGAGATGAGTTTTAAAACGAAAATGTAGTAGTGTGGATTTAATGGATATCTGCCTCCTGGGCCTGAAGCTGGTTGGGTGGACAATCAATCAGTCAGTCAGACAGACAGACAGTCAGTCAGTCAGTCAATCAGTCAGTCAGACAGTCAGACAGTCAGACAGTCAGACAGTCAGACAGTCAGTCAGTCAGTCAGTCAGTCAGTC
Source organism: Seriola aureovittata (assembly GCF_021018895.1). Lineage (NCBI taxonomy): Eukaryota > Metazoa > Chordata > Actinopteri > Carangiformes > Carangidae > Seriola > Seriola aureovittata. Next base: position 25,636,043 of record NC_079379.1, on the reverse strand, counting down.
AGACAGTCAGGCAGTCAGTCAGTCAGTCAGGTGTGAATGGATCTTTGAGTCAGACTCAGAGCTGCTCTTCAACACAGAGACCAGCTGTTTATATGAAGCTGCTCGTGTTGCTGTAGCTGAAGGAGCGGGAAGCTTCTGACCTTCAGCTGTGAGCTGACTGCTCACACTGACTGACTGACTGACTGACTGACTGACTGTCTCCCATTCAACATTACACTGAACAGTCTGAGCTGTGATGATGGCCATAAATCACAGACTGGTTCAGAGCAGCTTGTAAAATCTGGTAAATGTTTAATTTGTTTATCAAACAGCAGCGTGGGGAGCCGTCATGGCCGACATGGCTGGGGAGGGGGGTGGAGTCTTGGGGTTGCCACGGCAACAGCCTCAGTTATGTAACATCATATGGAGTGATGTAAACAAAGCATCCAGCAATGTGATCACACACCAGCTTCTATCAGTGCGGACACACTCACTCACACACACACACACACACACACACACACACACACACACACACACACACACACACACACACACACACACACACACACTCACACACACACACACACACACACACACACTCACACACACACACTCACACACACACACACACTCACACACACACACACACACACACACACACACACACACACACACTCACACACACACACACACACTCACACACACACACACACACACACACACACTCACACACACACACACACACACACACTCACACACACACACACTCACACACACACCACACACACACACTCACACACACACACACTCACACACACACACACACACACACACACACACACACACAGAAACAAACATGTTACTGAAACCAAACCTGCAGTTTTTCTGTTTCCTGATTCAAAAAACTTTATTGATACTAATGACAGTGACAGCACGAGACTTTACGGGTGTGAAAGGACGCCACCTATAAATACCTGACAACATCAGTGTTTATCCAAATGCCTCACGTGCCAACAGAAAGACGACACTCTCCCTCCTGAATACTCTATTTGTGATACGAAGGGAAACAGAGATGGAGAAACAGCCTGTGAACATTACACAGGACACAAACACACCAACAGCAGAGACCTCCCTCCCTCCACACAGAGCCTATTGTTGAGGAGCTGGGCAGCTGTGTGATTCTCTGTATCCACTCCAGGATATTAATAGCCCTGCTGCCATTCACTGTCACTGCTGTGGGGGCAGTGAGGAAGTCCCCTTCTTATAATATGAGCAAACTGTGATTATAATGCTGCTCTGACAAAGAATGAGCTGACAGAGGAACGTCAGGAGATCTGAATAGAGAAAGACCCAGACACTCAGAGAGCACAGACACTCTGATCTATATTATCTGTAGCTACAATCTGCTCCTCCACTCAGACTCGTCCCAGGTTACTTCCTGTTTTTCCAGTCACAGAAAATATTAAATATTTGTGTGACATTTTGTCATAATTGCTGTGAAGTCTTGAGTAATGGCTAAAAAGTGTTTTGTGAGGTTACACTGACCTTGACCTTTGCCCTTTACTCAACAAAATCTAATCAGTTCATCCTTCAGTCCACGTGAATGTTTGTCCCAAATCTGAAGAATTTCTTTCCAGGTGTTTCTGAGATATCGTGTCCACGAGAATGAGACGGACGGACAACCTGGAAACAAAATGGCCGCTCTGACTGCGGCCGGTGCAGAGGAATAAAAACATGAAGGTCGAGTCAACTTTTATTTAAACAGCCCAACATCACGTCAAAAGGTTTTACAATCTGTACATGACTCTCACGTGAAGACAGAAACCTCAGGAGGATCCTGAAGTGAGGAAACAGAAACTACAGTAACAATCAACTATAAAGAAACAGAGAAACATGGAGGAATCTGCATCTGAGAAGACCTGCAGCTAGACCCAGGACCTGGTCCAGGACTGTTCAGGACTGCTGCATCCAATAGATCACAGCCGTGGTAGCTCTTCTGTCCTGTTACATTACATTTGCAAAAGGATCAGATCCAATAGAAAAAGAATTTCATTTTTATAAAATACTTGCTCGACCCTTCAACACACAAACATCCTGCTCCTTTTTACAACCTGTAGCTTTAGCCTCAGTCTTTGCACAACATTGTGTGTGTAGCCATCAAGTGCCTTTAAAAGCTTTTTAAAGTGAATGTGAGGAAACATTAAAAGGTCAGATTATACCGGCTTTCTGCTCATGATAAGTCAAAGACTCGCTGTGAATTATTGAGAGTTACATCTGCCACGTTCATCACTGTAAAAACTGACCAAGAAATCCTCCACTTTCCTCCTGTGGCTGTGAAGATCTGCCTCTCTCAGGAATACAGCTGAGGATCAACAGAGGAAATTCATTCAGTGATTCATTCAAGAGGTGAATTATTATTGGGGGGGGGGGTGAAGGACTGAGGACTTCGTGACTGTAGATCTACTCAGAGCAGCACCAGGTTTCTGCTGAACCTTAAAGACACAGATGGATCCGGTCCAAGTGAAAACCACAGAAACTCTGATTTGATCCGAGCTCAGTGACTCGACTCTGAGCAGCTGAGGCTCAATTAATAAACGATTGTTCTGCTCTTGGCATCACATCAGCTCAAAGCAAACAAGCTGTCTTCTCAGGAAGAATGTGGTTATGTAAAAACACACACACACACACACACACACACACACACACACACACACACTTCCCCTCTTTTTCATCCTGCACTGAAAAACCAAAAACATCTCCATTTGTACGTGGGTGAACAGAGACAGCAGAAATTGTTCGTAGAGAAAATGAGGGGCTTCAGTCACAACAGTTCACTTCATATTAATTGACAGAGAGGAACTGAATCATGCATTAAACCCTCATTCATTCATTCATTCATTCATACAGAATAAAAACAGAAAGGCTGCATCAATCTTCAGATTCCTGTGAAAAGACAACACACAAAAAATCTTCCACTATTCAAATGTGCCATTTAAAGAAGTTGCAGTAGAAGCAGGTGAGTCATAAAGCTGGAGTGAGGCAGGAGTCCCACTCTGCAGTCTGCAGGAAGCCTGTGATATGATGGTGGGCGGCTGTCACACAATCACTTATTAATGGGGAGATCTGCTTCACTGCAGTAAAGTTTCTGTGGGTGACAGAGTTTCTCAGCTCGTCTCCGCAGCGACTGAATCAGTCTCTGTTCAATCTGGGTCATCAAGATTCAATCCAACACAAACCAGCCTTTTTAACATTGAAACAGCTTGTTGATATTGAGCTGATTGTTCTGTGATTCTTTCTCATGCACAATAACATTAAATTGCTGAGCGTTATTGTTGCTCTGTGATAAAGGGCAGATTCCAGCTTAAAACTATTTATTTTATTTACTCAGTTACTGAAAGTTATTTCTGACTATGAGGTAAAAAAACCTTTTTCATGTGCTGTCACAGTCTCAACGCAGACCAGCAATACAAGATAAAAATAACAACATGGGATGTTGGCACTGCCCATACAGAAATATAATATATCTTATATATTGTTATCACATACATACATCCCCTAGGTATATGAAGATAAACGTTTATATCATGTGAAATCATAAAATGCAAATATATGTAAACAACATACTTAAAGTACTTACTAAAATTCGGTGTTTCTATATGATTCTCTTATTAATTTCTTATTGAATTTAACTATCTTTTATATTTTCATATATAATATGAACATACAGTATATTTGCAATAAGAGCATATATACATAAACATATGTTTTATATATATTTCATTACATGACATTATTAAATTGTTCCACTTTCTAATAGGTTCCAGCTGTGATTTCTACATGCATAAACTATATATATATTATTTTACTTCATATGTACATATATTTCATATATGGAAATTCAATACATGTACACATATTACATTTGCCTTTGGGTTGACACACCCGTGCACCCAGGCTAACGGCTGCCATTTCTTCTGCTGCTAACGACATGAAGATAGCAACAAAGCAACACAATTAAATAGAATCAAATAATAATCGTCTTGTTCGCAGAAACTTTATTTAATGCAGTGTGCTGTGGGAGTCGGCTGAAGCTTTGAGATTAAAGGGCTCATTAAGCTCATGAAGCTACTGTGGAAAATATGAGTTAAACTCGGGGAAACACAAGTGAAAATGTAGGCGTGAAGACACAAAGGTCATTTTGAAACATCACCTAAACCAGCCGCACGTTCAACTGTCTTTTCAAATGTAGAGGTAGATATAGAAATGTATACGTAGTGAAGTTCTCATCTGGTTGAAAGACAATAATTGCATCAGTTTCACAGATATCCTTCCTGTCAGCCTGCAGGTGCAAACAGGTGCAACAGTGTAGCTACTTGTTTGATAGTTTAGCCACAGAAACTGGGGACACAATGTAAACTAATATGTTTTGCTAACTGCAGAACATTGGGACAGATCATGTGATGATGGCAGTGACACATGTTTAACACTGGAGGTAAATATTTAATTTGCTAGCAGAGCTTCAGTTGGCTAGCTCAACTAGCTCATAGCTAGCTCGCCATTAAAATGACATTAGCTAGCAGTTTCGTTGCTCCATCAACAGGAAGAAGACAGAATGTGTCTGTGACTGAGGAGTCTGGAAGAGACAAATGTTTCTTTTAGTCCACTGCTCCTTTGGTTTGATTAATGACTGTCAGTTAGCATTCTGTCGTTTAGCATTTTGTCAGTTAGCATTCTGTCATTTAGCATTCTGTCAGTTAGCATTCTGCCAGTTAGCATTCTGTCAGTTAGCATTCTGCCAGTTAGCAAGATACGGGTTACTGATATATGCAAGTGAGGATGAAAATGAAACGCTTTTATTTGCTGTATGCAAATGAACTCTGTATCTAGGTGGATGGATAATATGACAGCTACATGTCAATGGCATTAGCACAGTAGTAATGTTAATAATAACATTTAGATACTATAACAAGAATATAGGCTATTGCATTTATATCTTTTGTATTTAGATAGATGCATTAGCATGTACTACTACTACTACTACTACTACTACTTGTACTGTAAAAAACAACAACCTTTACCTTAGTTAAATTCAAGTTAATACAAAATATAAATATAAATACAAACAATTATCATAATTTACACTGTTTTTTTTTTATGCTTGATGTTTGTTTTTTGCTTTTTTGTTTGTTTTTTTTTGGGGGGGGTTCTGAGACAATATTGACAATATTTATATCAGGTACAATAAAAAAAAAAATTAAATTAAAACAAAAAAAACAAACAGGTATTAAACAGTATTTTATCTGGTGTAAAAATGCCTTTAAGATTCTCAAACTGAAGCAGGTGAAGCCCTGGACAGTTACAGGTCAATCACATGGTTATATAGGAGGACAAATCCCATGAACTAGTCCTGCTTTGTTTATGTGAGTGCTTGTTCGGCCGCAGTTCATCCATCTTCATTATTTACAACCACAGGCCGCGGTCCTGAAGCACAGAGACCCGCTGTTACGTCCCTGCTGCGGGTTCGTTCATGGGAAAGCCCGGCTGTTAGTGGCGGAGGGGCACAACGTGACCTGACAACAAGGAACCTCCGGGAAAACCGTCAGTCCTAAACTATGTGCAGAAGAGAGGGTGGTGGGGGTCCAGCAAGGAGGGGGGAGTCGCGACAAACGACACGATCATGCATGGAATGGAAGCGACTCTTACAGAGAAAGGAGGGTAGGGAGGAGGAAGAGGAGGAGGTGCTCCTCGGTGAATGTGGATGAAGACGTGGGTGAGATTCTGGCTCCGGTGTCAGGAGGAGGAGGAGTCATCGGGGCGTGTGGTGGCGGCGCGGCCGTCGGGATCCCCCCTCTGCCCGGAGAGGAGACCTCCTGGTTGGGAGGCGGAGACGGGACCCCCGCTGACGTCAGTGGGCCTGTCTGTTTCCTGCAATAGAAAGTGAGCGACAAGGTGAAGGGAGAAAATATAGAGCTGTGCCCCCCCCTCCCTCCTTACACTAAAAGGTGTGTTACAACCCTGACAGTAGCCAAAACTGCACCTGTGAGTATGAATACATCCGCTCTGTGTGCGCTCGTTTTGTTTTCTTGCGTGTGTTTGGAGCCGCCGCCGGAGCGGGGTCTGTCAGTGATATAGGTCGCTGTCGGTCGCTGCAGCCTCAGTCGGACATGCTGCTGTCGCTGCCGCCGTGTGTCTGTCGTCCGGTGTGAACCGTGAACTCTGAGCGGGGTGGTAGTCCGCTCTGAGCGGGAACAGGCAGGTGAGCTGGACTATTTTTTTGGCGCAGTGTTGTGTGTTTTTTTCTTGTGCAGCAAACCGAGCCGAGGAGACAAGTTGAGCTCCGCTGCTTTATTCTGCTGTGATGAGCGGGTGAGGCAGCGCTGCAGTGAGCTCGTGTGTTCATGTGTTCATGTGTTCATGTGTTCACGCTGGGTAGACGTGCATGTGTAGCTCCGGGCTGAGGGTTTTGTTGGATAAAGGGGAAGCGGTCAGAGACAGTGAGGGGTTTTCCCTGGCTCCGCCCTCTCGTACAGGGCGTTCACGTGTTGCAGCGGGAGCAGAATACGCTATTCCCACGCATTGTTTTTGCTGACTTCATCCCTGCAGTTAAACCCGGTGGTTCCTCTCAGTCCGCGCCGTGTTCACAGTCACTGCACGCGGCGGATTTGGCGCTAACGTCCGTGCATCAGATTCAGTTCCGCATCGCTTTATATTCATCTGTCAGTCTGATTAATTATGTCACACAGCGGCAGCGCGCGCCGCTCTGCCTTTACATAACGCCTGTGGCTGATCCTCAGGTGTGAACGGAAGTCATCAGTCACTTGCAGGTGAACGGCGGCTGCACCGGGTTCAGGACATAACGTTGCAGCTGAATCACCGCGCTGCTGTCAGCGTCAGGGTGTTTCCTCAGATATCTGCACACACACGCTCACACAGACTGCCAGAGAAGATGTGCAAGTCTCCCTCCTCCGCCTTTCCCGCGCTGTGCACCGCTGCAGGATCCAGGTGAGCATCTCTTCTGTTTCTGTCGCGTGACTTCAGCTCGACCTGCCGCTGCACACTGAGCCGACATCCACCGTGAGATGATGATGTCATTACCCTGGCGTCACATGTAGCTGTAAGTGTACAGAGAGAAATCATCATCCAGTTGTAGTAAGTGTTATGTAATGGGGGGGGGGGGCGGTTCCTGCAGCAGGTTACAGGTGTAGTGAGGACGTGATGGTGGAGATGACGCAAGGACAAGAAAAATGATGAGATATTTATTCATGACTTCCTGTCTGTGCAGAAGTGACTTCTTCTTCTGTGGTTGTTTATCAGGCAGCAGCACCAATGACTTCAACACCTTTCAACACTCCTCAGCATCCACCTGTCTGTCTCACACTGCTGATCTGACTAATGAAAGAGCAGCATCAACTTCAGCCACACACACACACACACACACACACACACACACAGGACTTCAGTGTTTGCGTGGTTGTCAGCGCTGACACTCGTCTCAGTGAGAGCAGCTCTGCATCATCTGACATGTCAATCACACGTTTCCCATAATCCACCTCTGTCTGTTGTATGAGATCAGAGTGGCAGATAGCAGCTGGGGGGGGCATATTCTCACCTCCTCCCTCTGACAGCAGACAGTATAGCCAGTATAGTCCACACTGCACATACAGAGCCGCTCAGAGGGGGGGGGGGGGGGGGGGGGGGTGACGGCACCTGTTCCAGGACTAAAGTCAATCAGCGTTTCTGTCCTGGACTCAGACAGCTGCAGCATAGAGCCTTATTGATCTGTGTGTGTGTGTGTGTGTGTCTGTGTGTAGATGAACCTGGACTGTGGATCAGGATCAGGACTCTGCTCATCTCAAGGTCCAGTGTCAGAAACCACTTTCTCCAAGATGCACCTGTGAACTGAGGCGGGAAGATGCCGCGCACCAAACAGAACAACCCCAAGAACCTGAAAGGTGAGTGTCATGACTCCTCCTGTTCCACCTGAGCTGTGTCTCCTGGTTAAAGTCATACGTGACCTGATGTGTCGTCATGGAAACACTTGTTGACTGAGGGACATGTTTTAGATCAGAGCAGGTGCTTTCTGTCTCTGGCAGGTGGTTCTTGCAGTAACGTTTGTCATGGTGATGTGATGAAATACTGAAAACGACTTGATCAAACTCATTGATAAAAACAACTCAGGAGTGAATCGGTTGAGTTGAGCTTCACCTGTGACGTTTCTCTGGTTCTAGTTCACATGGGTTTGTCGTGTTGTCGTCTTCTTCTTCTTCTGTTTAAATACAGTTCTTCAGCCTCTTGTATGAGCTGTGTGAGTTCAGACAACAGATGACATCACTGTTTATATCAGCTGGGTGACAGGAACTGTGTCGGCTGAATATGATGTCATGTGATATTAAAGCTCCAACACATGTTCATAACATCAGATATTGTTTTTGAATGGAGGAAGTCTCAGTGTCACATGGTCTTCTACAGAGAGTGGCATTATGGGTAGTTTGTTTGTTTGTTTGTTTAGATCCCCGTTAGCTTTTTCATTGCTGCAGCTCTTCTTCCTGGGGTCTGTACAGGTTTGATGTTAACAACACAAGCACAGATCTTCACAGTACTCTACACAACAACACAACAATACAACGTCCTGAGATCAGCTGATCCACGGCCGATGCTGATCAGTTACAGCAGCTGGTTTAGTGGTTATTATTAGCAGACTGAATAAATATTATTATTCAACAAGCTAAAGAGTGTAAATAGTCTAATCAGTAAAAGGCAGTATGTCTCAGATCATCAGCAGTTTCATGATTCAAGCTAAAGAAGAGGATTCAGACTGTAAACGGTGTTTTATCGTGTCAGTCAGCGACGTTCGTTCTCTCAGTCTCTCTCACTGTCAAAGTTCCACGCGGCAACATGTTGTTGTTTTGGCGGCCTGTTGGTGGGAGGCGGGGCTTCACTACACAGCACACAGTGCTTCTCCCAGAGTATTAACCACAGTTGATTGGCTTGAAGGTGATTGATGACTAGAAGCATTAATTCACATCTACACATATGAACTTTCCTCACATTAAACTTCTTCTCTGGTTCTCGCTGATGAAAACGTATGAACGTCATCAGGTCTCCCTCAGTGTCACACAGCGGCTGCAGGTGTGATAAAGGTTCGGAGTGACTTTATAACTTCAGTCAGAAACAACCTGAGGTGAATCTTCACTGATCCTCCTGCAGAGTTCGGTCCAATCTCCTCCTTCCTTCCTGAAGCACCTTAACTCCGTCACTTTTTGCTGTTGCAGCTAATGAAGCCACTCATCCTCCAACGCAGTGATAACTTTTATATTTAACGCAGACGTGAGTATATTCGTTTAAAAGCAGCTCGGATCTCCTCTCAGACTAGTCTCAGGTCACGTCCTGTTTATCCAGAGTCATAGGAAATAATAACCGTGTGTATGAAGTCTAGAGTTATGGATAAAAAGTGTTTTGTGAAGTCACACTGACCTTGACCTTTGACCTTTAGCCACCAAAATCTAATCCCAGCCTATATTTTGTATGAATCCAGTAGACCCACTTTGTTCATAAAAACCTCTGTTGACACGTCGGCTCAGTGAAGTGTCGGATCAATAAAACACGTGACCACGCCACTTTGAGAAAGCTCTGCAGTGAACAGGCTGTTGCTTTTGTTTTCAGATCCTCATCAATCTTTTGGACCAATGTGTCAGAGCTTTACAACAGTCAGTGTGTTACGTCTCGTTCGCTGCTCAGAGACCAGGAACGAGGCTCCAGCAGGACACATGCTGTTGTTGTTGGACACAGTTACAGACTCTGGTTTCCCTCTGAGGACTGGGGGGGTGACGGGGGTAGATGATTGGGGGGGTGGATGATGGGGAGTGGATGATGGGGGGGTGATGGGAGTAGATGATTGGGGTGGATGATGGGGGGTAGATGATGGTGGTGGATGATGGGGGGTAGATGATGGGGGGGTGATGGGGGGTGGATGATGGGGGGTAGATGATGGGGGGTAGATGATGGGGGGGTGATGGGGGGTGGATGATGCATTTTTCTCTCAGGTTCACATTTAGAAACCTTTAGATTTGATGTTCCTGTCTTTCTGAAACAGGTCATGATCTGCACCACAGCTGTCATCCATCTGCAGCTGACCCCCCCCCCCCCCCCACACACACCACCACACACACCACACACACACACACACACACTTCAGTCACAGAACTTTTCCTTGCTTTAAGCCCGGTGATCAGTTCCTCCTTGAGTCGGAGTGAAGTGTTTCTGAGTCCATGAGAATGAGATGAGCTGAAAACAACATGGCTGCTGCTCTGACTGAGGAATAAGGAGCTGCATTAAAGGGACACATGGACTGTGACGGGACTGGCAGCATGTGGAAGCATATTGACACCACAGCATCCCTCTGCTCATACAGAGCACCGATTGGCTCGAAGGATCTGGTGTTATGGTGAGAAGTGACAGATTCACGTGTCAACAGACGTTCTCAGTTCACAGATCTGAATGTGCAGCGTTGCATGCTGGGTGTGAAACTGTGCATCGCTGCCATTCCCCCGCTCACAGCAGATCTCCTCCTGTCTGTGACTCCCTCTGTTTATTTATCATCCCAACACTTCCTGTTCGCTGTGTGTTTTCACTCAGCTTATTTAACCCAACAACATAAATAATTAAGTTTCAGAACAGAACATTACAGAGGACGAGGAAACGGCCAAATGACTCTGCTTCTATTTTTAATGGAGACAGTTTGTGAGTGGAGCTGCAGAGACTCTGGGTTTATGTCAGGGTGAAAAGACTGGGACACGGTCACGGGACTGGGATGGACGAACTTAAATTCAGGGGCAAGGGCTTTTACATGAAAGAAGGGGGGGCTACTTGTTCAGTGACATATCTCGTCTCGCATTTCTTTGTGGTTTAGTCTCTTTGTTGTTTTGTCTCTTTGTGCTTGTTTTCTGTCTCTTTGTAGTCTGTGATCGACTGTTGTTAAATCATACTGCGGCTCCCGTCGGTCTCAGACCTGTGAAGTTGACGTGAGTCTTTGTTTCCAGTTCTGATGAAATGTCTGGGTGCGTGGTGGTGTTCAGCTCTCAGCTCATTTCCTGATCTTCTTCTGACTTGTTGAGACATTGGTGCGTCTCGTTGTGACTTTTGACCCAGTTCATCACCTCTTCTACACTCAAGGCTTTTCTTTCATCAGACAGGAAATGCTAATTTCATGGTATGCTATCACATGCTTAAACTCTGCTGTGGAGAATGTGTTTTCTTGGAAACTCAGAGAGCCTCCTCACTCTGCCCTGCAGCCATCACACCATGACGCTTAATCAGACTGTGTCGAAGCTAAACGAGCCTTTAACACAGTGTTTTCTTAATAATGTAGCAGTAATTAATCTGAGTTAGGATGTAAAGGTGCTGTTACATTCAGTTTTGGCTGGATGATGGAAACCTGGACGCTTGGCAGCGCTCTGTGGAGAAGAAACCACACTCACCTTTTCTGACTTGACACACTTTGTCCTGTCAGAGGACACAAAGACACAAAGACACAAAGACACAATGGACTGTCGTATGAACACAGTCTGACCTGCTGCAACTTACAACACTGAGAAATCCTCTGGAAACAACTGTATTGCTGTAGATTGATGAAGTGAATCTGATGAAGTGGTGACAACCAGCAGAGAGGAAGGAACTGAGTCAGTGTTCATGGATCTCTGGGAGAGTTCCTGTCTGTATTTTAGTCTGGATCATAATGAACCATCACAACAGTAAACAGAGACACAGGAATCACCTGATGATTTATTAAGATATTTTATTTTCTGATCCTTTTTTTCTCTGATCAGACGTGAGGAAAGAAACTCTCTCAGGTGTTCAGTGGCTCATTAAACTCTTCATAAAATAAAACTTTGTCTTGGTGCAGCAAACGTGTGTGTGTGTGTGTGTGTGTGTGTGTGTGTGTGTGTGTGTGTGTGTGTGTGGAATGATCCTATGACGCAGTTTGTGGGCAACGATGCAGGAAGTCAGGAACTCCTGAGCCCCTCCCCTCAGTCTCTATTTACTCTCCTCAGACAGCTGGTCTCTAAGCAGCTACAGTGTTTCCCCTTCTCTCTCTCTCTCACACACACACACACACACACACACACACACACACACACACACACACACACACACACACACACACACACACACACTCTGCACATCAGCAGAAATACATCATAATATAGTTCTCACTGCTGAGACCTGTCACCAAGGGGGCAGAGGGCAGCTGTGCACACGACACCCCCCCACCTTCAACATTAATATTCAAGATGAATAATAAAAACTTTTTATTGTTATTTATTGTTCATTGTGCTGTTATCAGGTGTCTGAGGATGAGGTTTTGTCTGATGGATGTCTGATGATGCTGCAACCTGACCTCCAGGTGGATGAGGTGTATTTAAATGATTATTTACCCCCCCTCTCCTGGTCCCTATCACCCACAATAGCCCTAAACGTTTTATATCATTAATTCATTTTGCTGGTAGTTTGTCTGTCAGTCTGTCTCAGAGCCAGCTGCACAAAACACCTTAAGTTTTATACTTAAGTCTGAACTTTAGGTTGAATTTTTCCTCAGCTGAGGGAGTTACTTAAGGCTGTTGCACAGAATTACTTAAAAGGTTTCCTTTGTTAAGGAAAAAACGTTAAGGCATTTGCAGCAATGAAAGATTTTACAGCAGTAAAATTCATGTTTCCATGGAGACTGTTTGTTTGCTGGCATTAGCACTTGATAGTGGATTTTAAGGAAACTTTCCTCAGACTTAAGTCGTCGTCTTTGCTCTGGGATGTTGTTGTGGTGTAGTTCTGCTGATGTGACGTGGGGATGAAGTGAAGCTTCTATCGGCTGATTTACAAACACGCTGAATCATGAGGATCAGAAAGCAACGGATTCTGCAGCTGCTCAGAAACTGAATGAAAACAATTCATCAAACTATGAATCCTGAATTTAAATACAGTTGAAATTAAAATGTCCTCAGTGTTTCAGACGTTCTCTCTGCTGCAGAGCTGTCAATGAGAAATAATGTAATATATGAAATATTAACCTTTAGAAAAGTCAGTTTAAACTTTATTTTCTGTGTCACGAACGTTTCTCAGTGTTTAAAGTGAGATTAAAGTTGCTGCATTCAGGTGCACCACGTAATCAAACCAACCAACTTGTTGGGGGTTTCCATTTAAACAGACAAAGGTCTGTGGTTTCACACATAAATTCCACCTGCTAATAAATAAATAAGCTGTAAGTTTAATATTTTATCTTGTATTTACAGAATCAGTGGTGTGTGAGGTTCAAATACAGTTAAAAAAAAAAAAAAAAAGTGGGAATTTCTCCTTTTTAAACAAAATGTAGAAAAATGTAAAAACAACTGGAAACATGGAACTGACCGGTCGACCAATGAAAACACGTCACTGCTGCAACAAAACACCTTGAAACTCCTGCTGAGTGTGTTTGAAAACTCTTCACTATCGTTCAGTCTGAATCTGTCTCCGTCAGATCTTCACAGCGTTTATTTCCATTCACACGGAGAAAGAAACGTGTGAAGTCACCTTTGAAAATTTCATCTTTCCAAGAAGGAGGAGAATCTAACACCTGAGTGACAGACAGGTAAGACAGGATTTATTTTACCTTTTAGAACCTGCAGCTAGAAAATGTGAACACAGTAGAAAACCATGATACAGATGCTGTGAGGTCAGTGAGCAGAAGACT
>NC_079379.1:25612341-25619841 GCF_021018895.1 Seriola aureovittata | reverse complement strand
CAACAGATTTAAATCTCAGTTTGAAATGAGCTTTAAGGTGTTGACCCACTGTGCTTGTGTAAAAGCCTGAGAGCAGCAGAGAAAGAGTTAACATCCCGCCTCAGCCAGTGGATTTTTACATGTTGTGTCATGCTTCGGCAGCCAAACCAGTGTTTCCGTACAGTCCCTTCAAATTACAGTGTGTGAGCTTCACACAAAGGGAACCTCTCTCCCAGAGGCAGGAATAAACTGGGGTTTTAGCAACAGTAACTACAACAGACAGGCTGAAACTGGTTCAGGGATGTCTGTTTAACTTGGTGCTAACCTCAGAGAGGCTTTCACTCTGACAGGGAGGGGCCGTGGAGGGAGGGTGGGAGGAATTTTTATGGCCATATTTTGTGTGAATGAAATTGAATATGGTGAGGAAAAAAAAAGAAGCCATCCTGAAATGTGGGTTAATGTCTATTCCGTCTTTTTAGTGGAGGAATAAAAGCATATCCTTTAGTGCCTTTTCTCTGTGTTCTGGCTTTAATGGCCGACACATTGATTCATAGTTCAGACGCTGCAGAATATATTTCTGATGGTGGAAAATATGATGATCAGAGACCAGGAACCTTCACCTTTTTCCATTTTCTGTGAACTTTAATTGAGGTGCATCTCACACATGTCAGTGTTTTTAATCACAATGGTTTCTGGTTGAGTGTTGGGCGGGACTCCCTGACAAATCAGCCCTGAGGGGAACGGCACCTCCCCAACACCTGGAAACATCTGGTTCTGAGGAAAACAATTTGTCAGGTGGTAAATCTGTGAGGAGTTCAGGTAGCAGATATGTAATTATTATTACATGGATGTTTGTGAATGTTGATGAAGTCCGTTATTAAGTCTGAATCAACTGAAACATCAGAAACTTTTACTTTCCTGGAAACATTTGAATCATTTTAGATTCTGAACCAACTGTCACACCCTGTGTTTTCTTTCTAATGAATGCTGAGAATCAGCTGCAGCAGTTAGCTGATTAATTAGTCCTGACACTGTATTTTAATTGATCGATTATTGGATTATCATTATAAGTCAGTTTTCATGCCAAACATTCGAGGGTTCCATTCTTCATCCTTTACTTTCTAGTAAACTGAATATTATTGTGTTTTTAGTCAGTTTCTCTTTTATTTTTATTTGTTCATTACTTTTACTCTGTTCTTACATCCGTCTCTTGATAACTGATCTGTGTTGAACCATGATACTGAAGAATATGTTCATACTAATTAGGCTTTTTTTTAATTATTGCAGTAGAAAGGTCAAACATTAAAACCTCTATAGCACGGTGAAATAATCTCTTGCCTTTTTCTATCAAATAACAGTGTGAATTAATTTAATACCCATTTATATTTGTTTTTTAATCATAGTTCACATGAGGCTTTGGATTTAACCTGAAATGCTAAAATATTACATTAAAATAGAAAAGAATAAAATAGAAAAAGCCTTTATCCTCATTGTACAAAAAATAAGGAAATTCAGGGAGCTACTCCTGGACAGTGAAAACACACAACAAGAGAAAAAAGGACACAAAAGAATATTGCACTCAAAAATATATGATTCATCTACTAATGATGTTCTTGATTAATTGTCTAAATGTGTCTAAATAATGATGACAAATGTCCTCACCTCCTCCTACAGTCACAGCAGACGTCTGATTGGTTGTTTATTCCGACCAGTTTAAAACCCAGAGACTCGGTTTATTAAGACAAAGACACAGAGAAGTAAAATCCTCCCAGTGAAGCAGCTGCAGCAGTTTCATGTTTAATGTTTAATAAACGAGTTTCTCTTTAACATCAGGTCTGTGTTTGACTGATCAACAGTGTGTGTTTGTTTCTTGTCTTCACTTCAGTTAAAACCATTTTCTATAACGTTCAGACTCTCAGTCTGAGTCTGTCACAGTCCTGTTTATGAGACGTTGGTGACTAATACCACGGCTAACACCACCCGCCTGCGTGTGCAGCAAAGGTCTCGAGTGTGTGTGTTTCATCTGTGTGTGTGTGTGTTTGTTGGTTAAGTTGAGCACCTTCTCATCTGAGCTGTGAGCGTCGCTCTGTGGGGGCAGTGCTGTGTTTCCTTGAGACAAAATGTTCTTTGAATGATGATGATGAAGACGTTGTTCATTAACAGCTTCTCTACCTGGCTCCTCCTCCATGTGTCCCCGTCAGCCACCACCCACTCCGCCTTTTATGTATGACCCCCTGAAGACAGATGACCTGTGTGTGTGTGTGTGTGTGTGTGTGTGTGTGTGTGTGTGTGTGTGTGTGTGTGTGTGTGTGTGTGTGTGTGTGTGTGTGTGTGTGTGTGTGTGTGTGCGTGTGTGTGTGTGTGTGCGTGTGTGTGCGTGTGTGTGTCACAGTAACAAGCACTGCTGCTCCAATCAGTCAAATTATTGGGCTTAAACTTTTCAAGTGAAGCAGTAATGAAGGGCTCAGGCAGGCCGAGTCAAATTGGAGCTAACGAACGGTGACCTTACACACACACACGCACACACACACACACACACACACACACACACACACACACACACACACACACACACACACACCTCATCCCTCCACAGGTGCGCTCTTGTGGCCTGCGGAGCCACTTCCTGGAAACTTGGTTGAGCAGCATTGATGTTGGCACTGAGAAAGGTGAGCGTTTGCATCGGTGCAGGAATGATGGGGGGGGGGGGGTTGGCTCACAGAGACCCAGAGCAGAGGAAGTGAACTCTCCCTGCAGTGGAGGAGCTGGGCCGACGCCGGGCCAACGTCGGCTGGATGTCACATCATCTGGAGACATGCTCATGACACACTGAGGGGGCGGAGCTCCGACTGAGGACATATGTCATCTGCAGAGAAATGCCCCAACAATCCCTGCCTCTGTTAGACGGGGGCTGCTCATTCCTGGGGGGGAGGGAGGGGAGGGAGGGGGTCATTTTTTAAGACTTTGAGGAAAATGTGACGCGAGTGAAGCTGCTGGAGTCGGAGGTAAAAAATAAATATATAAAGACGGTTTGGAAAACTGCTCAAATTAAAAAAAAGAAGAACGTGGACGGGTCGGAAACACTTAAAAGGCTGACTGTGTGGGGGCGCGTGTGTGTCTATGCAGAGCTGGCATTGCTTAATGGTTTGCACAAGCGAAGCCCAATGTCGGGGTTGCCAGGGAAACAGAGCAGCATGAGTCTCGGTCTGCAGGTGCTGTGCCTTGTGTCCTACTGCTGGAACCTCCTACGACTGTGGGGGGGGGGGGGGGGGCATGCTGGGGGAAAAAACACTGAGGGAAAACTGGTAAAAGCAGAATAACAAGTGAGGAAAGTTGTGAGAGACATCAGAGAGAAGAGACTGTTGTCAGACTGTTCGTAAGGCTGTTGTCGGTCAGACTGTTCGTAAGGCTGTTGTCGGTCAAACTGTCGGTCAGACTGTTGTCAGACTGTTCGTAAGGCTGTTGTCGGTCAGACTGTTCGTAAGGCTGTTGTCGGTCAAACTGTCGGTCAGACTGTTCGTAAGGCTGTTGTCAGGCTGTTCGTAAGGCTGTTGTCGGTCAGACTGTCGGTCAGACTGTTCGTAAGGCTGTTGTCGGTCAAACTGTCGGTCAGACTGTTGTCAGACTGTTGTTGGTCAAACTGTCGGTCAGACTGTCGGTCAGACTGTTCGTAAGGCTGTTGTCGGTCAGACTGTCGGTCAGACTGTTCGTAAGGCTGTTGTCAGACTGTTCGTAAGGCTGTTGTTGGTCAAACTGTCGGTCAAACTGTTCGTAAGGCTGTTGTCGGTCAGACTGTCGGTCAAACTGTTCGTAAGGCTGTTGTCAGACTGTTCGTAAGGCTGTTGTTGGTCAAACTGTCGGTCAGACTGTTCGTAAGGCTGTTGTCGGTCAGACTGTCGGTCAAACTGTTCGTAAGGCTGTTGTTGGTCAAACTGTCGGTCAAACTGTCGGTCAGACTGTTGTCAGACTGTTGTCGGTCAGACTGTTGTCAGACTGTTCGTAAGGCTGTTGTCGGTCAGATTGTCGTGATATATTCATGAACACTCTGCTCTTAGTATTGAGTAATGAATTAACTGTTATTGGTGTCTTCATCCTGCACAGTGATGCGGGGGGGGGGGGGGGCAGATGTGAGAGGACAGATGTGTGTGGTCTCTTTAAGGTCGATCCATGGGATGAATTTATCAACACTGACCACGTCTGTGTTTGTGTGATTGTTTAATGGACTGGATGTTTCATAAGAAGAAGACAGATGAAGTCCAAGTGATCTGAGCAGCTCTACAGGAAACATGCAGCCTGAACTTTAGTTTTCCAACTGATAAAAGAAGTAAGTTTATTATTGTATATGATGAAGCTCCAGTTCTCTGTCAGGATGAATCTAGTCTGAGTCTGGACTGTGGTCTTGTTCTCCTGGTCTGGAGTTTACATACGTTCAGGTACAGGTGTGTGGACTCAGAGCTCTGTCAGCAGGAAGCTGCTGAATAAAGGAGCTGCTCAGACCCAGTGGACTCCAGCAGGTCGATGTTCATGAGGAGGGTGCAGCAGGTCAGAGAGGATGGGGGGGGGGTCTGAGCTCCTGATGCCTGAAGGGGGGGGACTCTGAGGAATTCTGACTTCTTCCTCTGACATCACAGAGAAAATGGAAGGAGACAGGTGATTGGTTATAACTTCAAACCTCACTCTGGATGGTTCATTCTAAGCTACTGGTCACCCCTCCCAGCCCCCCCTTAAAAATGAATTCAGATAAAATGTCTGTTGCCCTGGGAGTGAGAGTCAGAGGTGTGTGGGAACCTGCAGGGTGTCAACAGGTGAGTCAGGCTCTGCTTCAGGTGTGTCTTATGTCAGATGAAATCCAGCTATTGTTCATGACCACAGCCTTTGTTCCATGTTCATGACATGACACAGTGTGTGTGTGTGTGTGTGTGTGTGTGTGTGAGAAACATAATTACACAATCACCAAAATGTTGAACTTGTAACCAATCAAGTCATTAATAAATCAAACAAGCTGAACATTGATTACAGCGTCTGAAAGACTTTTTTGGGAGGGTGGGGGGTGGATGATGTCAGAGTTGGGAGACTCCAGGAAGTCGCTTCTTTTAGATTTTACACACGAGACGTTCGTGTTCTTCAATGAGAGTTGGTCGATTTGAGTTTCCTTTGGACAGAGACAAGCTGTTCCCCCTGTTTCCTGTCTCTATGCTAAGCTAAGCTAAGCTAAGCAGCTGTTTGTTGTAGCATGTAGAATAATATCCTCTGACTCAGTCTGTATATCGCACTCCTCCCTCCCTCCCTCTCCCTCCCTCCCTCTCTCTCTCTCTCTCTACACATTGTCTTTCAGTGGCTTCTCCCATTAGCACCTTCATTAGTCTCACTGTGAGTGCCCCCCCCCCAGACAGATCAATGCACAGAACGGATAGATGAGTATTTATAGCCTGGGGGGGGGGGGCGTGGGAGGTTGTACGCCACAAGTAGGTTAGCGGCTAATCTGATGTTGACTGTGTGTGAGGGAGGAATTAGACCTGAGCCTCCATCCTGCTTTGTTTTCTTTTTTATAGCGGGAGGGAGGGGGGAGGGCTTTCCCTGATTTAGAGCAGGGATTTAAAAAAAAAAAAAAAAAAAAAAATAGGAGGAGGATGGGGGGGGGGACACGAAGGCAGGGAGGAGGGAGAAGCGTGGTTGCTTCACTGACAGAGGAGAAAGCAGGAGAAGTGAAAGCAGCTGTGAGCGGAGGACAGACGCTCGGCTTCACTTCTCTCCTTCTCTTTTTCTTTCTTTTCCGTGGGAGACGGAGGGAGACGGAGGGAGACGGAGGGAGGCGGAGGACGGTCAGCGGGTGTTGGTTTGGAAAGTGTCTGAGTCGGGAATGTCAGGTGTTTCCCCGTAAACGAGTCTGAGTCCAGGAGGGAAAAGCAGCAGTGTTGTCTTCTCCCTGCGAACAGGTATTTACTGCTCAGAGCAGAGAGAGTTTCAGTCTCAGCTTCACTCTTTTATTTCTGTCCTTCTCTTCCTCCTCGTTTTCTCTGGTTTCATTACATCACTCCTTCATTCTGCTGAAGTTTGGACTCGCTGCTCTGCTCCCACCTCTTTGTTTTTATTGTTGCTGTGACCAGAGATTCATTTAGATTCATTGTTTTCAGGGTTTCAACTAAATATTATTTTCATTATTGATTCATCTGCCAATTATTTTCTGGTTTGCTGCTGTATAATCTCATATAATGTCTGTATATTGCTTTTTCTATCGGACCAACAGTCCAAACTGAAGCTGTTCAGGGAAACTTTATTCATATTTCACCTGTCAACAGAAGGTGAACATAAATAAAAAGGATTAAGACATAAAACCACAATCAGGAACCTTTATTGATCCCGGGGGGGGGGGGGGGTTCGTGACATCACAGTTGGAAATTTAACAACAAAGAATAGAGAATAAGAAATAAGATTAGAAAGATAAAGATAAAATATAAACATGAAAAGCAAAAATATGTCCTATGATATATAAATAAAAAATAGAAATATGTGCCACTGCTTTTAAAGGTGATAGTAAAAATACAATGTAAATATAAATGTGACAGTATATGGTGTAAATGCACAGTTTAAAATTGCACTTATCTGAAGCAACAGTAGAATAATAATAACATTTATAATTAAAAATAATAAGATAATAATAAAAGAAAGAAGGTGATTTTAAAGAAGCTGTAACCATGAAATGAACGGCTCATGAAAGTAGCTGCATGTTTAATTTTCTGCAGAATCTGTTAATGAACTAATTGTTTTAGTTGAACTCATTAACAGAAAAGTTGTTATTTTACACCGGTACATCCATCGCCTCTATTTCACCTCTGAGTATCAACAGTGTAGGTCAGGGGGGTGAACAGCTCCGGAGGCTCACTAACCCCCCAGAACAAACCCGGCTCAGCGTCTCCTACTCCCACATCCTTCTCGCTCTTCCTCCTCGTCCTCCTCTTCCTCTTCGTGGTCCAGGCGTCTGCAGCAGCTGACGTTCACCATGAGAGGATGAGCTGCAGGAGTTATGCAACAGCTCGTCCAGAGATAGAGCAGAGCTGAACTTAGACACTTCTGCTGCTTCTTCCACACACCATGAGATCACCATCTGAGCTCCACCCCCCTCCCTCTCCCCCCGCTGGGTGGCTTCATGTAAGAATAGATGCACCTATTACAGAGGAGAAACACCATGAGGTCAGTAATGTGCTGGTGCATGAACTCCTGACTGGTGTTCAATCATTATTATCTCTGCTGGAAACATGGACTTCAGGATTTTCTGTTTCCACATGTTCATTAAGAGTGTGCGCTCACCTGTTCTGATCATGTCACCATGACAACGTTGGATTACCAGTAAAAACAAAATGTGAGGAAGTTCAGTGGAAAATAAATCATGATGCACATGAACATGTGACTGAAACACTGAAGCTTCACTGCACAGATGAAAAGTGTCGGATGTAAACAACGACAACAACGATCAGCGAGGAAGCTGTAAACAAACATGGCTGACGTCACATTTCCACCTCG
>NC_079379.1:25609275-25611841 GCF_021018895.1 Seriola aureovittata | reverse complement strand
AAAACTCAGTTCTCAGACACAGAGAAAGCTTCTAACGAGGAATTAGAGCCGATCCTGACGCTTAAAAGCGCTTTTGAACAGGATTGCATTCTCAGGTGTAACTGATATCTTTATGACATGTAAACATGAAATCCATCATATTCTTCATGAATGCTACTCAAATAGACAGGAAAACCTATCCTGAAGTGTTCTGTACAGACAGGACAACAGTTAGAAAAACTCAGTTCTCAGACACAGAGAAAGCTTCTAACGAGGAATTAGAGCCGATCCTGACGCTTAAAAGCGCTTTTGAACAGGATTGCATTCTCAGGTGTAACTGATATCTTTATGACATGTAAACATGAAATCCATCATATTCTTCATGAATGCTACTCAAATAGACAGGAAAACCTATCCTGAAGTGTTCTGTATAGACAGGACAATGAGTGACAAAAACTCAGTTCTCAGACACAGAGAAAGCTTCTGACGAGGACTTAGAGCAGATCCTGACGCTTAACAGCGCTTTTCAACAGTATCGCATTCTAAGGTGTAGCTGATAACTTTATGACATGTAAACATGAAATCCATCATATTCTTCATGAATGCTACTCAAATAGACAGGAAAACTTATCCTGAAGTGTTCTGTGTAGAAATCCCACTAAATGTGAATGCTCAGATTTTGGATACACACAGACAGCTTTAACGAGGGAAAGAGCCGATTTAGACGCTGGAAACGTGAAAACAGCACATTAAAATGATACCTTTAATCGGGCTGAAGTTTTCGATCGATCTTCCAGTTCATAGTTTGATCTGTAAAATGTCAGAATCTGTGAAAACGTGAAGCCACCACAAAGTGAAAATATTGTTCCAAAAGTTTCTGTCCAAAATCTAAAAAACAAGAATTTCATCATGAGACATTGAAAAGCAGCAGCATCAAGAGACTGAGATTTATTTTCATCGTAATCTGTAAAAATAATTCAAATATCTAGTTGATTCATTTCCTGTTTCTCAACCAATCGGTTCAGTCTGTTTGTGTTGAGTTCTCTGTGGCATCAGTCAGTGATTGATTTGTGTGTGTGTGTGTGTGTGTGTGTGTGTGTGTGTGTGTGTGTGTGTGTGTGTGTGTGTGTGTGTGTGTGTGTGTGTGTGTGTGGGTTGTGTGGGTGCATGTGCGTGCTCAGCCGGGTGGGTACATCAGGCTGGTGGAGGTGCTCCAGTTACATAATCCCCACCCCTCAGTGAAAAGGAGGAAGAGGACAGCTGCCGATTCTCATCTCGTCATCTTCATCCTGCTGAGCATCTCTCTCCCTCTCTCTCCCTCTCTCCTCCTCTCCTCTCTCTCTCCTCTCCTCCTCTCTCTCCTCTCTCCACTCGCCTCTCCCTCTCTCCTCTCTCCTCTCCTCACCTCTCCTCTCTCCTCTCTCTCCTCCTCTCCTCCTCCATCTTCTCCTCTCTCCTCTCCTCTCCTCCTCTCCTCTCCTCCTCTCCTCCTCCTCCTCTCACCTCTCTCCTCTCTCTCCTCCTCTCTCCTCCTCTCCTCTCCTCCTCCTCTCCTCTCCTCTCTCCTCCTCTCTCTCCTCTCCTCCTCTCCTCTCTCCTCTCTCCTCTCTCCTCCTCTCTCCTCTCTCCTCTCCTCTCCTCCTCCTCCTCTCTCCCTCTCCTCTCTCCTCTCCTCCTCCCTCTTCTCCTCTCTCACTCTCCTCTCTCCTCTCCTCTCTCCTCTCACCTCTCCTCCTCTCTCCTCTCTCCTCTCGCTCTCCTCTCTCCTCCTCACCTCTCCTCTCTCCTCTCTCCTCCCCCTCTCCCTCTCCTCTCTCCTCTCTCCTCTCGCTCCTCCTCTCTCCTCTCTCCTCTCTCCTCTCCTCTCCTCTTCCTCTCTCCTCTCCTCTCGCCTCTCTCCTCACTTCCTCTCTCCTCTCCTCTCTCCTCTCCTCTCTCCTCTCTCCTCTCCCACTCCTCCCTCCTCCTCCTCTCCTCTCTCCTCTCCTCTCTCCTCTCTCTCTCTCCTCTCTCCTCTCCTCACTCCTCTTTCTCCTCTCTTCCTCTCCTCTCTCCTCTCTCCTCTCTCCTCTCTCCCCTCTTCTCCACTCCTCTCCTCCTCTCTCTCCTCTCTCCTCTCCTCTCTCCTCTCTCCTCTCTCCTCTCCTCACTCCTTCTCCTCTCTTCTCCTCCTCCTCTCCTCTCTCCTCTCTCCTCTCTCCTCTCATCCTCTCACCTCCTCTCCTCTCTCCTCTCTTCCTCTCTCCTCTCTCCTCTCCTCTCTCCTCCTCTCCTCTCCTCTCTCCTTCTCTCTCTCCTCCTCTCTCTCTCCTCTCTCCTCTCTCTCTCCCTCTCCTCTCTCCTCTCTCCTCCTCTCCTCTCTCTCCTCTCTCCTCTCTCCTCCACTCACTTCTCTCTCCTCTCTCCTCTCTCTCCTCTCTCTCTCTCTCCTCAACTCCTCTCCTCTCTCTCTCCTCTCTCTCTCTCCTCCTCTTCTCCTCTCCTCCTCTCTCTTCTCCTCTCTCTCTCCTCTCTCCTCTCTCTCCTCTCTCCTCTCCTCTCTCCCTCTCCTCCTCTCTCCTCTCTCCACTCCTCTCTCTCACCTCCT
>NC_079379.1:25559275-25604275 GCF_021018895.1 Seriola aureovittata | reverse complement strand
CTGTCTGTGCATCTCTACAGTTCTGTTTCCTGCCGTCATCAAAATCAGAATCACAATCAGAATCAGATGCGTTATTGATCCCGGGGGAAATTAGTTTGTTACAGTTGCTCCCTCAGCAAAGAATAGAGAACAGGAAGATTATAAAGATGAAGTATAAAAAGTCTTTATACTATGATATACAAATAAAACATAGAAATGTGTAAAGAAAAATTTAAGGATATGAGTTTGAACTTTCACTTGTCTGAAATAAATAAATAATGAAGTGAAGTAACATCGGAAAAGACGACTACAGGAAGAAACTGATTATTGTTGTTTACAGTAAAAAACAAAGCAGATTTGTTTCCTGGAAAGAACCAAATAAATATAGTTATTAATTCTAGAGAGATCAGTTGATAAACTTCAGTTATTTGTAAATGCTAAGCTAACATAGCCATGATAGTTTTATTCAGAGGACAGGAAGTGAGATAAACATGTGAATTCTGTCTATAAACAAATAAAAAAAAGTTAATATTATTAATAAATATTCACTCAGGTGTCAGTGGAGAAAACTCAACACGACTAACTGAACAAACTGAACTAAGAGTGTGCCTGAAACAAACGTGAATCTTTTCAGGAGAATTTATTGTGAAACAGTGAAAAACTGTTGAGTTCAGAAAAGGTTTCACATGATAGAAAGTCAAAAGAATAATGGGGAAAATGATAAAATAGCAGCTGATGGTTCAGCAGAGAAAGAGGAAAAACTAACTTTTAAAGTTTTGGATTTTAAATATTATTTGTCTGCTCTGATTTTCATTTTATAAACCTGTTGTTTTAAATGTTTTTTATAAAAGAAAATAGAAAAAACTGAGCTCAGGAGATGTAATCAGACACAATACTCTCTCTCTCTGTATCACTCGTTCACACCACGTTGAGCCTGTGTATATAATTGATATTGATTACAGTAACACAGTCGGTCACCTCCCACTCATCCATATGGTTCATACAGAAACAAGCTCCTCACCTGGTGCATTGTGGGTGATGACTGCGACACACGGAGGGTCTGAACATGCTAATGACTCTGTGGGTTTGATCGTGCTGCGATAATGACAGTGAACCCACCACACTGACTTAACCTGTGTGTCTGTCAGTGTGTGTGTCGTGTTACTGTGTGTGGCTTCATGATTACACTAGTTTCCATCATGGAACAAACTCTCTCTCTCCCTCCCTCTCTCTCTCTCTCTCTCGTCTGCTTCTTCTTTTAAAACCTTCATCCTGCTGCAGCCGAGTGAGAAACATCCCAGTATCATTAGCTACATTCTCCACTGCTGCAATGTGTGTGTGTGTGTGTGTGTGTGTGTTTGTGTGTGTGTGTGTGTGTGTGTGTGTGTGTGTGTGTGTGTGTGTGTGTGTGTGTGTGTGTGTGTGTGTGTGTGTGTGTGTGTTTGTGTGTGTGTGTGTGTGTGTGTGTGTGTGTGTGTGTGTGTGTGTGTTCTCTCCGGCTGAAGAAGGTTTCTGTTCTTGTGTTTCAGATAAGATCGAAGAGGCACAGAAGGAGCTCAAAGAGCCCAAAGTCTCACAAAAAGGTGAGACGTTTGATTTCATGTGACAGTTACTTTTATTTTGAAAAGAAGAATGTGAGGAATGTTTGCTTGTTTATTTTAAATCTGTAGGAGAATTTCAGTTTTGTCATTTCTTATGAGCTGGTGGTTTAAAAAGAATGATTCAGCCTTGATTTAAATGTAATTCACTGGTCTGGATGTAAAGTTTGATAAAACATTTATCATGTGAAATGTTTAGAGCTGCTCGATTATGATTATTTTGATCAATATTGAGATCAGGATTATTTAACATGATCATCATTGACTTTGGAAACTCCAGCAGTTATTGATAGGCTTTAAATACCATTCAACAGAAAAACAAATACATGTAAAAAATGAGATGAATAAATAAAACAAATAATATATAAATATATCAAAATTAATACAAATAAATTAGATCAAAATAAAAAAAAACAAAAAATAAAAGAACAGATTTCAAAGCAAAGCGTTGTGTGTCTGTAGTTTTTCTGGTTACAAACAATATAAGTTAAAGATCTCTGAGTGTGTGAGAGCAGCCAAAAAACATGGTCTCTCTGAATGTATATAGAAAGTCTCTGGAGATGATGCTCTCCTACGTACGTCGAAACGTAACCAGGAAGTGGATGGGGAAATGGTTTTTGTGTGTGTGTGTGTGTGTGGGGGGGGGGGGTTTGAATCTGTTTCTCAGATTCACAGCGAGTAGAAGAACTGATCCTTTTTTCCACGTCCTTCACCGGTTTATTATTCAGAGTTATTCTAGAGGAACTTGGTGTACAGACCATGTGAAGATAAAGAGTCAGTCCCGCATGTTTGTGTGGAGGATGGATTAACCTGTGTAAAGACGAGGCGTTCCTCAGTCTAATTATACCAGAGGCCTTGAAGGAACCCTGACCTCATCCTGGGAAATACCTACACAGGCCAGGAAACTGTGACAGAGCCACTGCTGGTCTTATGCAACATGTCCTTTAACAGCACTGAATCATTACTGCAGGACTGAGCCGCAGTGTGGGAGCGCCCTTTAAAACACAACTGCAGTGTTACAGAGTAAATGTCCAACCATCAGGTTCACAGGCCACAGATCTGAGAAAGAACAGACTGATGTCAGTAATGAAGCGTGGGACTCTGTGGTGGCAGCCACACTGCGCAGAGATAAAAGGAAGAGTTGTGTCTAAATATAGAAAATAATTTACTGTAACAAGATGTTCGTCCAACTGAGACACTGATAAAAACAAGGAAAGTCAAAAGTTACTTTTCATAGAAATAAATGTGGAGGTTATTTTCTCTTTGTCTTTAAGTTACAGCTCTTGAATTTTTTAAAATATATTTTCTTATATAACAGTCATGAATGTTATATATCAATTATGTAATCATATGTTACTAAAATTAAACGGTTACAGTTCTACACATGTTCAGTGTTCAACAACAACAGTCTCCACAGCCTGTTTATACACACACACACACACACACACACATAAATATGTATATATATATATATATACTGTATATATAACCGTTCAATTATAATGCCATTTGATTACATAATTGATATATAACATTCACGACTCTTATATAAGAACATCTTATATTTTTAGATTTATTTTTTTAATCTAGTAATAATTATTTGTATTAATGTTAAAGTTTTCACAGTAGAGACAGTAAAATAATATTAGAGTAATAATAATAAAATAATAATAATAATAATAAGTGTAATCAGCTCCAATCAGGAATAATAGAGAATATTGTAGTAAATTAACCCTTTTTTTTTAATCTAAGAAAGAAACGTGACATCTTCATTTTGTTTGTTTATAGAAAAAAGTTATAAAAAAGTTGTTACTAATAAATGTCAAGTATTGATATTTTTTGACCTGATCATTGATCAGCTGATGTTAAATGTCAGATCAAATCAGATGTTTATTCATCATTTGAGAGAAAAACACTTTGTGATAAACTGTTGATGCAAATTCGGAATGAAAGTGAAATGAAATATTACAGATGTTTAAATGACAGTGACATGACTGTGTCACAGCTTCAGCTGTCGGTCTCTCTCTTTCACTCGGTAGGAAACAGGTTCTATTTTTAAAACAATAATTCTGACCCTTCATCAAACAGTCAGAAGGATCTGAACATTTTTAATTCAGTGCTTTTTGTTTATGAATGTCAAGTGTCCAGTAGAGGAACTTATGTCCAGCATGTTGTGGGGAGAGCTCGTAAAGACGTTGTTGTTGTGTGTGTGTCCTCAGGATCGTCCGAGAGCCTCAGAAACGCAGACAACATTAAAGGTCTGAAGAGGAAGAAGGTCGTCGCAGAGAATCAGCTGAAGAAGATTCCTAAGTCTCCGGTGAAGAAACCCCTGCAACTGAAAACATCTGGACCTTCAGCGTCGTCCAAGGGGACGCCTCCTTCCTGCTCCTCCTCCTCAAACAGTCCTACCCACAATCCTTCAGCCTCACCCGGGGGAAGAACTGACCCTCACTATGCCCCAGCAGCTACAGCCCCCCCTCAGGGGTCGTCCTCGGACGATGCTGAGAGGCTGAAGCAGGAGGAAACACCTTCTCCCCCACTGGACCCCCCCGACGGTGAGGAGGGCTCTTTGATTTCTGCCACAGTGTCTCAGCACAAAGACGGCAAGAGCCCCCCCCCCGGCTTCGAGGGTGACCCCTACCATAGCAGCGCTCCTCTGGATGTCCTGCTGAAGGCCATGGAGCCGGACTTCACTTCTCTGGCTGAGAGGACACGCCCCCTGCAGGTCACAGCCCCCCCCCTCCACACTCAGTCCAGTGGTGAACTAACAACCATGCCAGCTGTGAATGTGGGTGTCCACACCCCGCCCCCCCACATGCAGACGTATTACATCGACAAACAGGGAAACTTCATCGGCATCGCAGCGCCGCTACAGGGGAGCGTGCAGACGTCCACACAGGGAGCCCCCCTGCCCCCCCTGCCCCCCCTGCACTCCTCTCCGCTGCCGACCCCACACATGAGCTTCAACACGGGACCGTCCACCATCACTCACGCTCCAGTCCCCTCGGGGTCCAACGCTTTGCCGCAGAGCCAACCCCCTGTTGTGCACACGTGCCAGTCCCTGTCCGCCAGTGTCCCCAGCACCATCCAGGTCCCCGTCACCCCCGGCAGCAACCAGGTCCATATGACCACAGTCATGAACTTCGGTGCCGAGCAGGTCTCCAAGGACCAGAAGCCGAAGAAGCCAGGAAAGTACGTGTGTGAGTACTGCAACCGGGCGTGCGCCAAACCCAGCGTGCTGCTCAAACACATCCGCTCCCACACAGGTGAGCGGCCATACCCCTGCGTCACCTGCGGTTTCTCCTTCAAGACCAAGAGCAACCTGTATAAGCATAAGAAGTCGCACGCTCACGCCATCAAACTGGGTCTGATCGCCCGCTCAGAGTCCGGAGGCGGGTCTCTGTCTCAGGAGTCCGACAAAGCTCTGGGGACACACTCAGAGGCAGAGGAGAGTGACGATGATGATGAGGAAGACCCGGACTCGTCTCAGAGCAGCGTGGCCGCTCTGTCGGAGAACAGTTTACAGCACGCAGGTACGACCCAGACCGGTCACGGGGAGACGGACTCAGCAGCTGTGTTCGAGTCCATCAGACCAGCGTCTGGACACAGAGCTCACGAGCCCAAAGTCACAGCTGCTCTTCCGAAGGTGGTGGTGTACCCGGTGAACGTCTCCCCCCTGAGGGCGGACAGCCCCCGGGTCACAGGTGCAGCGCCCGAACAAGCTGCTGCACAGCGGCAGAGAGACTTCCAGACAGCTAACCTGAGGTCCAGCATCACGGTTCTGTCGTCCCTGAAGGAGGTGGATGGTTCAAATCCCTCTCTGGACACTGTGAGTGAGGATGAGGACCAGCAGTGTAAGTCTCCTCTGCTGGGGGGGCACGCTCAGCTGCAGAGACAGCAGGCGACGGACTTCTCTCAGCAGCAGCAGGTCAAGTGTCTCCTCAGTCCTCGCAGTCTGGGCAGCACGGACTCCGGATACTTCTCCCGCTCCGAGAGCGCCGATCAGGCCATGAGCCCCCCCAGTCCCTTCGTCAAGATAACTCCTCCTGTTGACATTGACAACGGCAAGAACGTCCCTCCTGTGGTCGCCACGGTGATGCACATAGCAGCTGAGCAGAAGCCGCGGGCCGCGGAGGGACAGATGCGTCCGCCGTTAGAAACCAGAGCGCTGTCTCTGGAGGAGCGGATCTCCAAGCTGATCTCCGACAACGAAGCCGTGGTGGACAACAAGCAGCTGGACAGCGTGAAGCCTCGGAGGACGTCTCTGTCCAGGAGAGGAAGCATCGATTCCCCGAAATCTTACATCTTCAAAGACTCTTTCCAGTTTGATCTGAAACCGATGGGACGAAGATCCAGCTCCAGCTCCGACATCCCAAAGTCCCCGTTCACCCCCACAGACAAATCCAAGCCAGTGTTCCTCCTCTCTGTTCCCTCTCAATACCCCCCCATGGACTGTCTGCCAATAACCAGGAGTAACTCTATGCCTACCACACCTGGACACTCTGCCCTCCCGCTTAACATCGCCCCCCTCCCCCACCCTCTGAGAATATGTCAGTCATTTGACGATAAAATCAGTTCCCCGAACGACGACGTGTTTTCATCGGCGCCATCGACTCCAAACCCGGCGATTCACTCTCGCACGTTAGTCAGACAAGCAGCGGTGGAGGACTTCTCCACGGGGGAGGGGCACAGCCTCCCCAGCGTCCGCTCCATGGACGACAGTTACCACGGTCCGAGCGGCTCTGGCGACCTGGTGCAGAGGAGCAGGTCGTTCGAGCACAGTCAGGACAGGAACAGGAAGCCGCTGCAGAACAAAGGGACGATGTACGAGTGCGAGACCTGCAGGAACCGCTACAGGAAGTTGGAGAACTTTGAGACTCACAAGAAGTTCTACTGCTCCGAGCTTCACGGCCCAAAGAACAAGCCGGTTGCTGTCAAAGACACGGATCAGGATGTTTTTCACTCAGTCCCCAGATCGACCAGCGGCTCAGGAACACTCGACCACCAGACTTCAATCAGGAAACGGAGGAAGATGAAGAGCGTGGGAGACGAAGACGATCAGTCTCCAACCGACACCATCCCTCCCTGCTCTGTTAGTTTTGAGCTGCCAACAGGAAGTCGTTCTTTTCCTCAGCCCGCTGTGATAGTGGACATTCAGCCCAAAAACAACCAGTCAAAGCTACCTCAGATCCAGCTCGTAGCCAGAGGGATAAATCCTCCAGAGTCCAGACTGTCCCCCATTCGAGAGACCCAGATCAGCTCCTCCTCTAAAGGGGAGGTTCAGAGACAAGGCAGCGGGACGTCCGTCATCAGACACACCAACTCCCTCAGCAGACCCAACTCCTTTGAGACAGAGTCTATAGACAGAGCTTCCCCTGTTGACAGCGTGGACAAGGATCCTCTGAACAAGTCCAAAATACATGCTGCAGAAAGTGTCTCAGCTGACGGTTACCATGACAACCTGTCCATACCTCAGAGTGCTGCCGACTATGGAAAACAGAGGAAGGATCAGAGCGGTGACGGCGCAACAGCAGCAGCCGGTGAGAACTCCACCCCCGTCCATCAGTCTCGTCTGGTCCGTCAGAACAACATCCAGGTTCCTGAGATTCTGGTCACAGAGGAGCCCGACAGAGACCACGAGACCCAGACCACTGAGGCGGCAGAGAAACCTGCAGACCAGTTCAGCTGGCCTCAGAGAAGTGAAAGTCTGTCAAAGTTACCAGCAGAGAAACTACCCCCTAAGAAGAAGAGGATCCGTCTGGCTCAGATGGACCAGTCCTCGGGTGAGTCCAGTTTTGAGTCCAGCCTCTCACGGAGCCTCAGCAGGGACAGCAGTCTCTCACGATGTTCCAGCATCTCAGCCTCTTTTGACAGAGATGAGCCGTCCAGGTCGGACAGTCCATCCAGAGGAGACACTGTGGGCAAAGCCCCGGAGCCTCAAGGTTTACCTGCGGCCTTCAACACCCTGGGCGTACCTGGAGTGATGAGGCGAGCTGCGTCTGAACAGATCACCTGCACTCAACCATCTGTGGAGATTTCATGTGACTACCGCAGCAAGTCTTTTGACTGTGGCAATGTGTCCCCCAGCAGGTCCCTGTCACCTGTTGGACAGCCTAAAGGTGGACGAAGCTCCCCAGTCACCCAGGTGCCGCTCATTGAAAGGAGGCGGGGGCCATTAGTTCGTCAGATGTCTCTAAAGATCGGCCCCGAGAGTCAGCAGCCAGTCCGGAAATCAGTCTTACCTCTGGATAAAGCTCCCATCACAAACGTCAGCTCTCTAACTCAGACCAGGTCCCAGCAGATCCACATCGCCAACAGGTGTCCGATGGCTCCGCCCTTCATCCTGCAGGGTGGAGAACTGCCGCTACAAAAGAACGAGCAAATGGTGCAGAGCATTAATTTGGGCAGCCCCACCCTGCAGCCTCAGGTCCACGGACTCCCTCACCCCTGGCATCAAACATCCAGGGTCCAGATCTGTCACAAGATTCAACCTCCACTGAACCAGATCTTAGTTTGTCGAGAGAACGTCCAGAACCCTCCGGCTGAGTCTGAGGAAAAGAAATGTTTTGTGCCCAAATACCAGCTGCAGTGTCCCGCCCTGAGAGCCAGCAAATCGTTTTCATTCTCCAGCTCACAGGCGGCTCAGATAGCTCTGCCGGTGTTAACCATCCCTATCGCCAGTCCCATTCTGAACATCTCAAAATCCTCAGAAGTCCAGAACGTTTACCTTGCTCAGCACAGTCACCCGTCCTCCGAGGTGAAGACAGTGGTCTTATCAGGTGAACAGCGCAGAGACCCGTTCGATCAGAGTCCAGCAGGTTCTGTACCTCTGCCTCAGATCCTGATCACTCATGAGCAGCTGCAGCCCGCTCCCTCTGTGAGTAAAACCTCGTCCTCTCTCAGTGTGGACTGCGACGCTCATGTTCCAGCGGTGAGGAAAGACAGGACTCAGATGGCTCACACTCATAACCACGTTGGAGAGCGAGCCCCCCCCCCGGGCTCTTTACACTGCACTCAGAAACTGGCCTCGGTCACTCTGTGTCCACAGCAGGAACCCACGGCCTCCAGTAAACGGATGCTGTCTCCCGCCAACAGTCTGGACATCTACATGGAGAAGCACCAGAAACGTGCGAAGGACGAGCATGGCGTGGCGTGTCTGACCGACGGCAGGTCCGTCAATTACCTGAACTCTAAAATGTCCGAGGTGACGAGACAGAGGAAGCTGACGCTCGTCCGGCAGGTTTGTACAACGGAGCCAGTGGACAGTCCCATTGAGACAGAGGCACCACCCCTCCCTCAGGTTAAAGCGGGGGGGGGGAAAGACTCAGAGGCTTCAGATGACGTTAAACCGATGTCACCTGACTGCACCGGCCTGGAGAAAGACGCGAGCTCTGTTGTTCACGAGGGTCCGGCCCTGAACACCACACCTGGTGGTCAGGTCACCTCCACACCAGCCAGTAACAGTCTGAGGCCCCAGGAGAGAGCTGAGGACCTGAAGTGGACTCCTGCTAAATCCCCCATCAGGCCCTCCAGCTTCCATGGGGGTCAGGTGAAGCTGACGACGTCCGTGTCTGTGGTGAATACCAAGGACAGCCACCGACTGTCCTTCCCCAGCCTGAAGACCGCCACCACCTTCACGTGGTGTTTCCTGATGAAGAGGAAACCTCTGCATGTCCAGCAGACCGACCTGAAGACCTCAGCGTACGCCACCTGGACTGTCAGCCCCAACAACCCCAACCCCTTGGGGCTGCCCACCAAGGTGGTCATGTCTCTGTTCGACTCCAAGCAGTGTTCCAAGAAAATCCACTACACCTCAGCCATAAGAACAAGCGGGAAATCTGACTTCCTGTCGTACACAGGGAAGCTGAAGGACGTCATGCCCCGGGTAAGAACTCCACTTGTAAAATCTTACACTCCCTCCAGAAAGTCACGATGTCTCGATAATTAACGCAAATTCAACCAATCCCTGTGAATTCTGTGACCCTGCATTTTCGTCCAATCACTGCTGCAGACACATGAACACACGAATGACATGAACGTGTCACGTTCACCAACAAACATCACTGTTAAAGACCATGTGCAGACATTCAACATGTTTTACATGAAAGGGTTAAATAGTTCTGTAGCGTGTGTCTGCAACATTGTGGTGGAACATCTAAAAACATCTAAAACATTTAAAAACATCTAAAAACATATAAAACATATAAAAACATTTAAAACATCTAAAAACATCTAAAACATTTAAAAACATCTAAAACATCTAAAACATCTAAAAACATCTAAAACATCTAAAAACATTTAAAACATCTAAAACATCTAAAAACATTTAAAACATCTAAAAACATCTAAAACATCTAAAAACATTTAAAACATCTAAAAACATCTAAAACATCTAAAACATCTAAAAACATTTAAAACATCTAAAACATCTAAAAACATTTAAAACATTTAAAAACATCTAAAAACATCTAAAACATCTAAAACATCTAAAAACATTTAAAACATCTAAAACATCTAAAAACATTTAAAACATTTAAAAACATCTAAAAACATCTAAAACATCTAAAAACATTTAAAACATCTAAAACATCTAAAAACATTTAAAACATCTAAAAACATCTAAAACATCTAAAAACATTTAAAACATCTAAAAACATCTAAAACATTTAAAAACATCTAAAAACATCTAAAACATCTAAAAACATTTAAAACATCTAAAACATCTAAAAACATCTAAAACATCTAAAAACATCAAAAACATCGAAAACATTTAAAAACATCGAAAACATTTAAAAACATCTAAAAACATCTAAAACATTTAAAAACATCTAAAAACATCTAAAACATCTAAAAACATTTAAAACATCTAAAACATCTAAAAACATCTAAAACATCTAAAAACATCAAAAACATCGAAAACATTTAAAAACATCTAAAAACATCTAAAATCATCTAAACCATATAAAAACATTTTTAAAACATCTAAAAACATCTAAAACATTTAAAAACATCTAAAAACATCTGAAAACATTTAAAAACATCTAATCTGGGTCACCTCTTGCACTCACCTGGATTTATTCTCACTAGAACCAGTTGCCTTTCATTTTCAATGAATTACACAAAAAAGATAGACATTTTTTGTATTTTCATTGCAAAAACACAACATCTAAAAACATTTTAAATCATCTAAAAACATCTGAAAACACATAAAACATCTAAAACATGTAAAAACATCTAAAAACACCTAAAACATATAAAAACATTTTAAATCATCTAAAACATGTAAAAACATGTAAAAACACCTAAAACATATAAAAACATTTTAAAACATGTAAAAACATCCAAAAACACCTAAAACATATAAAAACATTTTAAATCATCTAAAAACATCTGAAGACATCTGAAAACACCTAAAACATCTAAAACATGTAAAAACATTTAAAACATTTAAAACCATCTAAAACATCTAAAAATACCTAAAACATTTAAAAACATCTAAAAATATCTAAAACATCTAAAAACACCTAAAACATCTAAAACATCTAAAAACACCTAAAACATCTAAAAACATCTGAAACATCTAAAAACATCTGAAACATCTAAAACATCTGAAACATTTAAAAACATCTAAAAACACCTAAAACATCTGAAAACATCTTAAAAAAAAAAACAAAAAAAACATCTAAAACATCTAAAAACACTTAAAACATCTAAAAACATCTAAAACATCTAAAAATACCTAAAACATTTAAAAACATCTGAAACATCTAAAATCATCTCAAACATCTAAAACATGTAAAACATCTAAAACATCTAAAACACCTAACAAATTTAAAAACATCTAAAAACATCTAAAAACACCTAAAACATCTAAAAACATCTAAAATCATCTAAAACATCTAAAACATCTAAAAACATTAAAAACATCTAAAAACACCTAAAACATTTAAAAACATTTAAAATATTTAAAACATCTAAAAACATTTAAAAACATCTAAAAACATCTAAAACATTTAAAACATCTATTAATTGAGAAACATTGAAACACATTTAAAATATCTAAAAACATCTATAAAATTTAAAACATTTAAAAACATTTAAAACATCAATAACATTTAAAACATTTAAAAACATTTAAAATATCTAAAAACATCTAAACAACATCACAACTTTTAAGAAAAGCTGCTGTGAAATCAGGTGTTTTAGCTGCAACAGTCCTGAGCCTGTGAAATCCTGGAGGGACTGATCTTATAATATTATATAATTAATGTTTCTCTTATTAATATCGATGCCTTGTTTCTTGATCAATTAATAAATCAATGACTTCCTGCTGCAGGTGCCAATCACTCGGAGGTCTGTATCAGCTGAACCCAGAGGGAAAGTTCAGCCAGAAAATCAAACCAGCAACGACTCAGACAAAGAGCTGGTTTCTAAAACGGAGCCGAGACGAGTCAAAATATTTGATGGCGGGTAAGTTCATTCATTTATTGATTATCTTTTATATTACTGTTGTAAATCTCATCTGCTCAGTTTGACATGTTTATTCTCACTGTCCTGTTACAGATTCAAATCCAATGAGGAGTATGTTTACGTGCGTGGGCGTGGCCGTGGTAAATACATCTGTGAGGAATGTGGGATCCGCTGTAAGAAACCCAGCATGCTACGCAAACACATCCGCACGCACTCTGACGTCCGGCCGTACCACTGCGTCCACTGCAACTTCTCCTTCAAGACCAAAGGTGAGAGGTCACAGCAGCGTCAGTCTTCACAGCTGTAACCCTGCATCATCTCATATGATGTGATACTGATTTTTTTACACAAGCATTCACTTCCCAGACTGAAGATGATCCAAAATCCAATAAATATATAAGAAACATCATTTCAATGTTAATGATCTACTTCATGTGGTTCTAAACAACTGGATATATCAACATAAACTCTGAACACCATGATGAATCTAGAACCACAACTTTAACAAAATAATTTTTCCATTCTCTGATCTGAATGTAAAGTTTGTTTTTTTGACACTTTACATTGAGACTATCTGTATTTAACAGACTTTAGCTGCTGCTTCACTTTGTCCTTTTGTAAAGTTATGAAATGAAACATGTTGTTTCACCATCTCTCAAACCAAGACAGTGTGATTCACCGTCTTTATCGAACTTCCTTCCCACGCGACGCTGCAGAACAGTACTTTGTGTCAGAGCAGCCCACGTTCATTTAAAAATGTCTTCATCAGTTACTCACCCTTTACATACAGCATCCTCTTACATAAACTCCTTCTGTGCTATTGTTTGAGCTCTGCCCACCTGTAAGACCTCACTGCCTCCCCCCCTTCAGGAAACCTGACCAAGCACATGAAGTCCAAGGCCCACAGCAAGAAGTGCATGGAGATGGGGGTTCCTGAGGGTCTCATTGAGGACCAGGACGCAGAGGACTCTGGTACAGTTCTTCACTGCGTCTCTTCTCATAGAAAATGGAATATGTTTTTATAAATTCAGAGTTTTATTGACATCACATCTTTAATACACACAGGTCTTATTTACCCGTCTGCTGCGGTCTCAGATAACAGAACAGTTTCCTGTTCTGACATCAGATAGAAAACACACAGTGTCCCTGCTCCCGCTCTGGTGCTATGTCGATCAATAGCTTTGCCATGGTCTAATTAGAAATTCTAAATGCAGCTTCCCCCTCTGTTAACTCGGAGCGCATGTGGGCAGTGTTCACAGCGTTTAGAAAGAGGAAATTACTGCGTCTAATTTTAGAAGAAAAAAAAGAGAGAGAAGCTGCTGAAAGCGTTTTCTGGTTTGTTTCTCCTCCTCTGTCTGTGATGGAGCTGCAGGGTGTGAAACGCTGTGTGCAGCAGCACAAAACATCCCTGAAGATTTAATGATGGATTTTCTCTGTATGTCATTACGACAGAGTATCAGGGCCACACCGAGGAAAACAAACCTGAAATTATAAGAATAAAGTCGTAATATTATGAGAGTGTAATTTTAGGTTCCATGTTGTTCTAGGAGGAAATATCAGAAGCTTTAAAATGAGGAACTTGGAGCATCCGGTGAAGTTTCACTAATAAGGAGATACTTCATCTTTTAGCTCATCATCCTCATCAAGAACCAGAGTTGTTTATCTGTTGTTAGATAAACAGCAGCTGCCAGAAGCAGCTCATGCTGACACTGACTGTCCTTTCACCTTTTAATAATTAATATTTCTAAAAATTGTTTTTTTTCTCTAGAAATTTTACATTTAAAATTCTAATAATATTATGCTTTTATTCTTATAATATTACTCTGATGATGATAAGATGATATTGGAAGATATGTAATGAATGAAATCTGTTGCTGTCTCCAGGTGACCGCAGTCAGGTGAGCAGCGCAGACCGCCAGGACTCAGATGGCGATGACTCAGACGGTCCTGACGATGAGGAGAACGATGACAATGAGGAGGAAGAGGAGGACAGTCAGGCGGAATCCGGCCTGTCCACCAACCCCTCCGTCTCCGCCAGCCCCCAGCACGTCCCTTCCAGAGAGGCCGACGTCCCCCCCAGCTCCCTCCTCGCCCAGATGTCCATCAGCTCAGTGTCTCTCCCCCTGTCCCAGCCTCGGGCTCCTTACTCCTACACCTCAGACTCAGACTCGGTCCCCATGATGAGCCCTGTGTCCCTCAGCAAGCAGATCTCCATCTCTGCATCCTGCTGCAGCTCCCTGCCCCTCCCTCACTCACCTCCACCTGTCGCCACCACCTCAGAGTCGTACACCTCAGACACAGAGTCAGTGCACATGATGAGCCCAGTGTCCCCCTGCAGGCAGATGTCCATCGACTACCCCGACTTTGATGTGCCCCCTAGTCCCCCAGTGCCAGGCAAGGGCTCCAAGCTAGGCCAGGTGAGACCCATGTACTCTCATTGTGTGTCTCTCCACCCCCCCCCCGCCTGCCTCCCTCCTTTCCTCTCCATACCCTCACTTTGAATCCAGCATGCGAGGCACTTCCACACCGCTGCTGTGACACAAGGTGAATAGTCTCATCAGTTTCTTTTCATTCAGTCTTTACATATAAAACAGTAAATATGAAAAACAAAGTCAGCTGAATCTACCCGCCAAAATAAAAGAAAATGATTCACTCTTTTAGCCTTAAGAAATATCTCTGTAAAACTAAAACTAAAAAAGAAAAAAAAAGGAGGAAATTACACATAAAAAAACTTACATTAGAATTGTTAAATAATTTAAGAAAAGGAAATCATGTCAGAAACAGCTTTACAGATCTTTCTTTTGAAAACCAAAAGTCAATTACACATTTTAACATTTAAATTTGCATTGTTCCATAATTTGACCCCAACGATAGAAATACATTTTCTTTTAGTCCCTTTATCTTTTTGTACAGTAAACTAAAGTGAGAGAGAGAGAGAGAGAGAGAGACAGAGAGCACACCTGTTAAATTCTGAACATAATATAATTATAACCAACATTGTGTTTCTGCTGTGACCATCTGGTTCATGTGTCTCTTCTGTCTCTTAAAAAATAGATGAATCTCTAGATCACAGAGAGCAGCAGCCACAGACCTCTTCACATCTTTGGACTGAGCCACAGTTGAGTCAGGAAATAATAACAATAATAATAATATTCATTTTTCTCTTTCCTCAGGACACCCCCCCCCCTCCTCCTCCTGCTGTGGCCATCAGTGACCCAGGGATACCTGTGGACCGCAGCACTCAGACTTCCTCCTATGCTTCTCAAGGTCCCGCCCACTTCCCCCTACAGGGTCTCTCCCATCCCCCAGGACCAGAGACCCAGACCCACCTGTTCAGTCACCTGCCCCTGCACTCCCAGCAGCCCTCCCGCTCCTCTTACAGCATGGTCCCGGTGGGGGGGATCCAGCTGGTGCCCGCCGGCCTGGCAGCTTACTCCACCTTCGTACCGATCCAGGCAGGTCCGGTCCAGCTCACCATCCCAGCAGTGAGCGTCATTCACAGAAACACGAGCCCGTTACCGCCCCCCAACACACCCCCCCATCCGGAGGGCCTGCAGACGCAGCCTCTGGTGGTGCAGGAGCCAATTAGCAGCGTTGTCCCCTGCTTCCCCCTGGGGCAGGTCACTGGCCTGCAGGCTCAGACCATACAACCAGTGGGTCTGGAGACCCTGAACCTCATGGGTCTGACCAACACAGGCCTGGCCCCCACCCAGCTGCTCCCCCAGCAGGGGCTCACCCTCAACGCCACCCTCGGGCTACAGGTTTTAGCTGCCAACCCCACCTCCCAAAGCAGCACCGGCCCCCAGACCCACGTCCCAGGTCTGCAGATCGTCAACATCGCCCTGCCTGCCATCATTCCCTCTCTTAGCCCCCTCTCCACCCTCAGCCCCCTCCCCGGGTCGTCTGACAGGCAGGGCAGCCCCGAGGCTCCGGGAGCAACTCCACCTCAACACGAACATGGGGGTGGCTCTTCACCCCCCGGCCCTCTGAAGGTCAGCAGCTCCGCAGAGCTGACCACAGGCACCAGGGTTAGCCCCGGAGGCAGCATCGGGGCAGAGCTCACTCAGACTGTAGAGAGGGAGGACAGGGATAAACCCCCCCATCGTCCGTCTCCAGCTCCGCACAGTGCTCAGTCACCAACTGAGGGCGCTAACGATCCTGCAGCTGTGAGAGCGGCGGCATTGAGCAGCTGGCAGAAGGTGATCGATGAGGATAATGAGGTTTCCAGTGACGATGAAGACAGACTGGTCATCGCTACCTGAAGCCCTTCTTCTTCTCTTTTTGTAACTTGTCACTTTGTAAGACTGAAACACTTTTCAGGGGTTTGTTTCTGCACAAATCGCCTTTCAAAGCACAGATGCTGACATTCATATTGTATGTGCAATCATATGACAATTATGATGATGATGATGACCAATCATTTTATTTTTACCTTTTTGTCAGCTCCAGACATTTTCTTTTTTTGTACATGTTGTATAGACAATTGTGCCTTTATGGAGTTTCTTGTTTAGGAACCTGTAAATATTTCATGAATTAAATTCAGTAGTTGCTTGTGTTTATTTCAAAAAATAAAAGTAAAAACATAATGACGGAGAATATCTCAGTTTTATTTTGGAGGATTTGTCATTCGTAAAGTTATGGAATTATAAATGTCGTACTGGTATATGTACATTTCTATGGATTATTATGGGGCAATGTTTCTGTGTACAGATGTTGTGTTCAACTATTTATTATAATCCATCTAGTGCCCATTATGATTCATGAGTCCATAGGTATGTGCATTATAGTAGCTTTACATTTCTGTATCAATATTCTGAAATGTATCAGTAAAGATTTGTTTACAAACATTCAGCTGGTGTCAATGGATTTTTGGCTGGAGCGCAACACAGGAGCCAGCGCTATAACTGACTGCCTGTACTACATTTTTATGCCTTACTATACTATGACTTTTTAAATATCTTTTATGCCTTATTGTACAATGACTTTTTCATGTCTCTTTATTCCTGACTCATATTTTATGACTTACTATGATGTGACTTTTTAATGACTTTTTATGCCTTACTGTACTATAACTTTTTATGACTTACTATGATGTGACTTTTTTATGACTTTTTATGCCTTACTATAGTATAACGCCTTAACACTCTGGCTTTGTTCAAAATCACTATCCACTCTGCCAGTCTGTCATTTTTTGGGATTTTTTATGTTTTTTGCTATTTTTACTGCAAACAATTTTTAGCTAACATCAGTTCTTCTCTATAAAACATCCATTCCTTTTTAATTTTTTAACCATTCAAATGCCAGTTTGTTTGCACAATGCACTTGTTGGAAAACAACCTCAAGAATGACCATTTTTTTTATTTTCTTGTATTATTAATAGCACAGTCTGAGATATGTAACTGATTAACAACAACACTGATTTTTAAGCATTGTTATTTTTGTGCAGGGAAAGCAAAGTAGATAAAACTTTCCACTTTCACCAACTTGATTTTTTAAATTTGCATGAGTCCTGGTCATGAAAACCAAAATTTCATTCAAATTCAGAATTTTAATCCTTTAAATGCCTGTTAGATCACATAATGCTAATGATTTAGAAAGGGAGAAAAGCATAAAATCACTATTTTTTTTTTTACCAAATAATACATGCTACCTGATTTATTCTATAACCATCATTGCAGCTAAATGTATGTCAATAATTAGCAGTATCAATTATCTTTATGCATCATTACCTTTTTGTGCAGTGACAGAAAAACATAAAAACTCCCACCTAGCATGTTTGTGGACAAAAATGGCCATCTCCTGTTTGCTTTTACAAATTGCTATACAAACACTATATACTGAAAATATTTGCTATTTTCACTACTTTTACTAATTTTTTAATTTAGCATCAGTCCTGATCATGAAATCCAAAATTTTAATGAATTCCAGAATTTTAACCCTTTAAATACCAGTTAGATTACATATTACCACTAACTTTTCAGGGAAAGAAAGACAGAAAGTTGTCATTTTTTTCACCATATAATTGATGCAACCTAATATTTTTTTATTCATCATTGCAGGTCAGTAACAGTAACAAAGTTTTTTTTTTTTCTTTTGAGCAGTGACAAAAAAGACAAACTCCCACTTGGCATGTTAGTAGCCGAAAATGGCCATTTATTGTTTGTTTTTACAAAATGCTATAAGAATGTGTGTTTCAGTGAGTGTGTGTGCTGTGGTTTGCACATCCTGCCGCCCTTGAGCATGCACACACAGACACACTTTCCACAGCTGGAGCAAGTGTTTGCCGTTCTTCTCCTGTAGGTGCACAGTTCACACTTTCTCCTCATTTTGCTGGCAGGCTGTGGGTCACGCCCTGATTCAGACTGCTGTATCTCAGCAACAATGGCAGCAGCGGCTGTTGAGCATGGTGGACAAGGCCGTCTTGCAATTGCTGGGGTCACCAGCATGTACCCCAGCTCTTCCAGGAACACCATTCGTCTCTAAGTTTTAGAGGACTCCCACTCAGGATGGACTGATTTCCACAGGACAAAGGCATTGTATGACATCCAGGAGATTGTAGAAGAGAGCCAGTGGTCAGCGGGTGGTTTTCCTTCGACAACTGTAGGTGCCAACAACCTTGTCTAGGTTATCCACACCGCCTTTGCACCTATTGTAGTCCAGGATTGCTGCAGGCTTCCTCTTTTCCCCGTCGCTGACTGCTCGTTCCCTATGCTTTGTGCTCAAAAGAAGCGCATTTTTCCCTTGCTTGGGCATTAGGATACTGCCATGTTAGTTTTGGTGAAGGCGAAGACAGACGACAGAATCTTCCTCTGTCGCAGCTGGAGGAGCTGGGGAGGTAGCTCTGACTTACTATGATGTGACTTTTTAATGACTTTTTATGCCTTACTATAGAATAACTTATTAAATATCCTTCATGTGTCGTTTTTATTCATTTATATGCATTACTATACTATGTCGTTTTTATGCTTTACTATGCTATGACCTTTTTATGATTTTCTATGCCTTGCTCATCTGTGACATTTTTAGGACTTTTTATGCCTTACTATACTATGACGTTTTTATCACTTTTTATGCCTTATTATACTATGACGTTTTTATCACTTTTTATGCCCTACTATACTATGATGTTTTTATCACTTTTTATGCCACGAAATTTTTCTGACTTTTATGCCTTATTATCCTATGTTGTTTTTATGACTTTTATGCCTTATTATCCTATGTCGCTTTTATGATTTTTCATGCCATACAATACTATGTCGTTTTTATGACTTATTATGCTTTGCTCATCTATGACCTTTTTCTGACTTTTTATGCCCTACTATACTATGTCGGTTTTATGACTTTTTATGCCATGACATTTTTATGACTTTTTATGCCATGACATTTTTATGACTTTTTATGCCTTACTATGCCTTGCTCATCTGTGACATTTTTAGGACTTTTATGCCTTACTATACTATGTCGTTTTCATGCCTTACTATACTATGTCGGTTTTATGCCTTTTTATGCCTTACTATACTATGACATTTTTCTGACTTTTTAGGCCTTACTGTACTATGACGTTTTTAACAATTTTCATGCCTTACTATACTATGACGTTTTTATGCCTCACTATACTATGATGTTTTTATCACTTTTTATGCCTCACTATACTATGTCGGTTTTAAGATTTTATATGCCATACGATACTATGTTGGTTTTAGGACTTATTAAGCCTTACTATACTATGTCGGTTTTATGCCTTACTATACTATGACGTTTTTATCACTTTTTATGCCTTGCTCATCTATGACCTTTTTCTGACTTTTTATGCCTTACTATACTATGTCGGTTTTATGACTTTTTGTGCCATGACATTTTTATGACTTTTTATGCCATGATGTTTTTATGACTTTTTATGCCTTAGTATACTATGACCTTTTTATGACTTTTTATGCCCTACTATACTATGTCGGTTTTATGACTTTTTATGCCATGACATTTTTATGACTTTTTATGCCTTACTATACTATGTTGTTTTTATGACTTTTATGCCTTACTATACGATGATGTTTTTATGACTTTTTATGCCACGAAATTTTTCTGACTTTTATGCCTTATTATCCTATGTTGTTTTTATGACTTTTATGCCTTACTATACGATGATGTTTTTATGACTTTTATGCCTTACTATACTATGTCGGTTTTATGATTTTTCATGCCATACAATACTATGTCGTTTTTATGACTTATTATGCCTTGCTCATCTATGACCTTTTTCTGACTTTTTATGCCCTACTATACTATGTCGGTTTTATGACTTTTTATGCCATGACATTTTTATGACTTTTTATGCCTTACTATAATATGATGTTTTTATGACTTTTTATGCCTTACTATACTATGTCGGTTTTATGACTTTTTATGCCATGACATTTTT
Organism: Seriola aureovittata; assembly: GCF_021018895.1. Taxonomy (NCBI): domain Eukaryota; kingdom Metazoa; phylum Chordata; class Actinopteri; order Carangiformes; family Carangidae; genus Seriola; species Seriola aureovittata. The sequence goes on along the minus strand of NC_079379.1, from coordinate 25,583,809 downwards.
ATGACTTTTTATGCCTTACTATAATATGATGTTTTTATGACTTTTTATGCCTTACTATACTATGTCGGTTTTATGACTTTTTGTGCCATGACATTTTTATGACTTTTTATGCCATGACATTTTTATGACTTTTTATGTCTTACTATAATATGATGTTTTTATGACTTTTTATGCCATGACATTTTTATGACTTTTTATGCCTTACTATACGATGATGTTTTTATGACTTTTTATGCCCTACTATACTATGTCGGTTTTATGACTTTTTATGCCATGACATTTTTATGACTTTTTATGCCTTACTATACGATGATGTTTTTATGACTTTTTATGCCACGAAATTTTTCTGACTTTTATGCCTTATTATCCTATGTTGTTTTTATGACTTTTATGCCTTACTTTACTATGTCGGTTTTATGATTTTTCATGCCATACAATACTATGTCGTTTTTATGACTTATTATGCCTTGCTCATCTATGACCTTTTTCTGACTTTTTATGCCCTACTATACTATGTCGGTTTTATGACTTTTTATGACATGACATTTTTATGACTTTTTATGCCTTACTATAATATGATGTTTTTATGACTTTTTATGCCATGACATTTTTATGACTTTTTATGCCTTACTATAATATGATGTTTTTATGACTTTTTATGCCTTACTATACTATGTCGGTTTTATGACTTTTTATGCCATGACATTTTTATGACTTTTATGCCTTACTATACGATGATGTTTTTATGACTTTTTATGCCACGAAATTTTTCTGACTTTTATGCCTTATTATCCTATGTTGTTTTTATGACTTTTATGCCTTACTTTACTATGTCGGTTTTATGATTTTTCATGCCATACAATACTATGTCGTTTTTATGACTTATTATGCCTTGCTCATCTATGACCTTTTTCTGACTTTTTATGCCCTACTATACTATGTCGGTTTTATGACTTTTTATGACATGACATTTTTATGACTTTTTATGCCTTACTATAATATGATGTTTTTAGGACTTTTATGCCTTACTATACTATGTCGTTTTTATGCCTTACTATACCATCACATTTTTATCACTTTTTATGCCCTACTATACTATGACATTTTTATGACTTTTTATGCCTTACTATACTATGTCGTTTTTATGCCTTTTAATGCCTTACTATACTATGTTTTTTTTATGACTTTTTATAACTTACTATACTATAACGTTTTCATGCCTTACTATACTATGTCGGTTTTATGCCTTTTTATGCCTTACTATACTATGACATTTTTCTGACTTTTTAGGCCTTACTGTACTATGACGTTTTTAACAATTTTCATGCCTTACTATACTATGACGTTTTTATGCCTCACTATACTATGATGTTTTTATCACTTTTTATGCCTCACTATACTATGTCGGTTTCAAGATTTTATATGCCATACGATACTATGTTGGTTTTAGGACTTTTCATGCCATACAATACTATGTCGTTTTTATGACTTATTAAGCCTTACTATACTATGTCGGTTTTATGCCTTACTATACTATGACATTTTTCAGACTTTTTATGCCTTATTATACTATGACGTTTTTATCACTTTTTATGCCTTACTATACTATGTTGTTTTTATGACTTTTATACCTTACTATACGATGATGTTTTTATGACTTTTTATGCCACGAAATTTTTCTGACTTTTTATGCCTTATTATACTATGACGTTTTCATGACTTTTTATGCCTTACTATACTATGTCGGTTTTTCCGACTTTTTATGCCATGACATTTTTATGACTTTTTATGCCTTACTATAATATGATGTTTTTATGACTTTTTATGCCTTACTATACTATGTCGGTTTTTCCGACTTTTTATGCCATGACATTTTTATGACTTTTTATGCCTTACTATAATATGATGTTTTTATGACTTTTTATGCCTTACTATACTATGTCGGTTTTATGACTTTTTGTGCCATGACATTTTTATGACTTTTTATGCCATGACATTTTTATGACTTTTTATGTCTTACTATAATATGATGTTTTTATGACTTTTTATGCCATGACATTTTTATGACTTTTTATGTCTTACTATAATATGATGTTTTTATGACTTTTTATGCCATGACATTTTTATGACTTTTTATGCCTTACTATACTATGACCTTTTTATGACTTTTTATGCCCTACTATACTATGTCGGTTTTATGACTTTTTATGCCATGACATTTTTATGACTTTTTATGCCTTACTATACTATGTCGGTTTTATGACTTTTTATGCCATGACATTTTTATGACTTTTATGCCTTACTATACGATGATGTTTTTCTGACTTTTTATGCCACGAAATTTTTCTGACTTTTATGCCTTATTATCCTATGTTGTTTTTATGACTTTTATGCCTTACTATACGATGATGTTTTTATGACTTTTATGCCTTACTTTACTATGTCGGTTTTATGATTTTTCATGCCATACAATACTATGTCGTTTTTATGACTTATTATGCCTTGCTCATCTATGACCTTTTTCTGACTTTTTATGCCCTACTATGCTATGTCGGTTTTATGACTTTTTATGACATGACATTTTTATGACTTTTTATGCCTTACTATAATATGATGTTTTTAGGACTTTTATGCCTTACTATACTATGTCGTTTTTATGCCTTACTATACCATCACATTTTTATCACTTTTTATGCCCTACTATACTATGACATTTTTCTGACTTTTTATGCCTTATTATACTATGACGTTTTCATGACTTTTTATGCCTTACTATACTATGTCGGTTTTATGACTTTTTATGCCATGACATTTTTATGACTTTTTATGCCATGACATTTTTATGACTTTTTATGCCTTACTATAATATGATGTTTTTATGACTTTTTATGCCTTACTATACTATGTCGGTTTTATGACTTTTTATGCCATGACATTTTTATGACTTTTTATGTCTTACTATAATATGATGTTTTTATGACTTTTTATGCCTTACTATACTATGTCGGTTTTATGACTTTTTATGCCATGACATTTTTATGACTTTTTATGTCTTACTATAATATGATGTTTTTATGACTTTTTATGCCTTACTATACTATGACCTTTTTATGACTTTTTATGCCCTACTATACTATGTCGGTTTTATGACTTTTTATGCCATGACATTTTTATGACTTTTTATGCCTTACTATACTATGTCGGTTTTATGACTTTTTATGCCATGACATTTTTATGACTTTTTATGCCCTACTATACTATGTCGGTTTTATGACTTTTTATGCCATGACATTTTTATGACTTTTATCCCTTACTATACGATGATGTTTTTATGACTTTTTATGCCATGACATTTTTATGACCTTTTATGCCTTACTATACTATGACGTTTTTATAACTTTTAATGCCATACAATACTATGTCGTTTTTGTGACTTATTATGCCTCACTATACTATGTCGGTTTTATGCCTTACTGTACTATGACAATTTTATGACTTTTTATGCCTTATGATACTATGACGTTTTTATCACTTTTCATGCTGTCACGGTACGAGCAAGGAGAGGCCAGGACCCAAATACAGAGTACAAAAAACAGTTCTTTATTCACCAAAGTAACAACGAAAAATCACCTATTAACGGGAACAAAGTATCAAAATAGAAAAACAACAGAAAATCACCGTAACGGGAAAAAACACTCTAACAGGGAAAAACAACTTAAGGTGTCCAGGAGTAAGCTCAAACTGGTAAGTGAAATTGCAAAGAAAAAACTGGAGATAATACTTAGCGATCGAAACAACGTGAGGTAGGGGATAGGCTCGAGAGCAGGGTTCAGGCATGCCGCAAACTGAAGATTCCGGCAACGAGGAAGTGAATGAGTTGGCTTAAGTAGCCGACTGATTGGGGAATTTGGAGCAGGTGCGTCTGGTTGAGCCCTGCTGCCGAGGATATCGCCCCGCCTCTGAGCACTCAGTCTGTGCAGAGGGAAAGAGAGGGAGAGAGAAAAATCAAAAACAAGTCAGAGTCAGACCATAACACATGCCATGCAATACTATGTCGTTTTTATGATTTATTATGCCTTACTATAGTATATCTTTTTATGACTTAATATGATATTACTTTTTAATAATTTTTAATGCCTTATTATATAATAACTTATTAAATATCCTTCATGTGTCGTTTTTATTCATTTGTATGCATTACTATACTATGTCATTTTTATGCCTTACTATACTATGACGTTTTTATGACTTTTATACCTTAACAAACTATGTTGTTTTTATGCGTTACTATACCATTACATTTTTATCACTTTTTATGCCATACTATATACTATGTTTTTTTATGACTTTTTATAACTTACTATACTCTGACGGTTTTCTGACATTTTACTACTATGTATTACTACATACTACGACCTTTTTATGACTTTTAATGCCTTACTATACTATGTCGTTTTTATGACTTTTAATGCCTTACTATACTATGTCGTTTTTATGCCTTACTATACTATGACGTTTTTATGACTTTTAATGCCTTAATATACAATGATGTTTTTATGACTTTTTATGCCTTACTATACTATGTCACTTTTATGCCTTTTTATTCTATGACCATTTTATGACTTTTTATAACTTACTATACTATGACATTTTTCTGACTTTTTATGCCTTATTATACTATGACGTTTTCATGACTTTTTATGCCTTACTATACTATGACGTTTTTATCACTTTTTATGCCATGACATTTTTTTGACTTTTTGTGCTTTACTACACTTTGACGTTTTTATAACTTTTTATGCCTTACTATACTATGTCGTTTTTATGACTTTTAATGCCTTACTATACTATGTCGTTTTTATGCCTTACTATACTATGACGTTTTTATGACTTTTAATGCCTTAATATACAATGATGTTTTTATGACTTTTTATGCCTTACTATACTATGTCACTTTTATGCCCTACTATATTATGACGTTTTTATGACTTTTTATGCCTTTCTATATTATGTCGTTTTTATGCCTTTTTATGCCTTAATATACAATTATGTTTTTATGACTTCTTATGCCTTACTATACTATGAAGTTTTTATGACTTTTAATGCCTTACTATACTTTGACATTTTTCTGACTTTTAATGCCTTACTATACTATGTCGTTTTTATGCCTTACTATACTATGACATTTTTATCACTTTTTATGCCCTACTATACTATGACATTTTTATGACTTTTTATGCCTTACTATACTGTGACGTTTTTATGACTTTTTATGCCTTAATATACAATGACGTTTTTATGACTTTTTATGCCTTAATATACAATGATGTTTTTATGACTTTTTATGCCTTAATATACAATGATGTTTTTATGACTTTTTATGCCTTACTATACGATATCACTTTTATGCCTTACTATACTATGATATTTTTATGACTTTTTATGCCTAACTATATTATGTCGTTTTTATGCCTTTTAATGCCTTACTATACTATGTCGTTTTTATGCCTTACTATACTATGACGTTTTTATGACTTTTAATGCCTTACTATACTATGTCGTTTTTATGCCTTACTATACTATGTCGTTTTTATGCCTTACTATACTATGACGTTTTTATGACTTTTAATGCCTTACTATACTATGTCGTTTTTATGCCTTACTATACTATGATGTTTTTATGACTTTTTATGCCTAACTATATTATGTCGTTTTTATACCTTTTAATGCCTTACTATACTATGTCGTTTTTATGCCTTACTATACTATGACGTTTTTATGACTTTTTATGCCTTAATATACAATGACGTTTTTATGACTTTTTATGCCTTAATATACAATTATGTTTTTATGACTTTTTATGCCTTACTATACTATGAAGTTTTTATGACTTTTAATGCCTTACTATACTATGACATTTTTCTGACTTTTTATGCTTTACTATACTATATCGCTTTTATGACTTATTATGCCTTACTATACTTTGACATTTTTCTGACTTTTAATGCCTTACTATACTATGTCGTTTTTATGCCTTACTATACTATGACATTTTTATCACTTTTTATGCCCTACTATACTATGACATTTTTATGACTTTTTATGCCTTACTATACTGTGACGTTTTTATGACTTTTTATGCCTTAATATACAATGACGTTTTTATGACTTTTTATGCCTTGATATACAATGATGTTTTTATGACTTTTTATGCCTTACTATACGATATCACTTTTATGCCCAACTATACTATTTCGTTTTTATGCCTTTTAATGCCTTACTATACTATGTCGTTTTTATGACTTTTTATGCTTACTATACTATGACATTTTTATCACTTTTTATGCCCTACTATACTATGACATTTTTATGACTTTTAATGCCTTACTATACTATGTCGTTTTTATGCCTTACTATACTATGACGTTTTTATCACTTTTTATGCCCTACTATACTATGACATTTTTATGACTTTTTATGCCTTACTATACTGTGACGTTTTTATGACTTTTTATGCCTTAATATACAACGACGTTTTTATGACTTTTTATGCCTTACTATACTATGTCGTTTTTATGCCTCACTATACTATGATGTTTTTATGACTTTTTATGCCTAACTATATTATGTCGTTTTTATGCCTTTTAATGCCTTACTATACTATGTCGTTTTTATGCCTTACTATACTATGACGTTTTTATGACGTTTTATGCCTTAATATACAATGACGTTTTTATGACTTTTTATGCCTTAATATACAATGACGTTTTTATGACTTTTTATGCCTTAATATACAATGATGTTTTTATGACTTTTTATCCCTTACTATACTATATCACTTTTATGCCTTACTATACTATGACGTTTTTATGACTTTTAATGCCTTACTATATTATGACATTTTTATGACTTTTTATGCCTTACTATACTATGGTCCTTTTATACCTCACTATACTATGTTGGTTTTATGCCTTACTATACTATAACATTTTTATGACTTTTTATGCCCTACTATACTGTGACGTTTTTATGCCTTACTATACTATCTCATTTTTATGATTTTTTATGCCTTAATATACAATTACGTTTTTATGACTTTTTATGCCTTACTATACTATGTCGTTTTTATGCCTTACTACACTATGACATTTTTATCACCTTTTATGCCCTACTATACTATGACATTTTTATGACTTTTAATGCCTTACTATACTTTGTCGTTTTTATGCCTTACTATAGTATGACATTTTTATCACTTTTTATGCCATATTATACTATGACATTTTTATGACTTTTTATGCCTTACTATACTATGTCGTTTTTATGCCTTTTAGTGCCTTACTATACTATGTCGTTTTTATGCCTTACTATACTATGACATTTTTATGACATTTTATCCCTTACTATAATATATCGCTCCTATGCCCTACTATACTATGACATTTTTATGACTTTTTATGCCTTACTATACTATGTCATTTTTATGCCTTACTATACTATGTTGTTTTTATGCCTTACTATACTATGACGTTTTTATGACTTTTTATGCCTAACTATATTATGTCGTTTTTAATGCTTTTAATGCCTTACTATACTATGTCGTTTTTATGCCTTACTACACTATGATGTTTTTATGACTTTTTATGCCTTACTATACTATGACATTTTTATGACTTTTAATGCCTTACTATACTATGTCGTTTTTATGCCTTTTTAATGCCTTACTATACTATGTCGTTTTTATGCCTTACTATACTATGACGTTTTTATCACTTTTTATGCCCTACTATACTATGACATTTTTATGACTTTTTATGCCTTACTATACTATGTCGTTTTTATGCCTTTTAGTGCCTTACTATACTATGTCGTTTTTATGCCTTACTATACTATGACATTTTTATGACATTTTATCCCTTACTATACTATATCGCTCCTATGCCCTACTATACTATGACATTTTTATGACTTTTTATGCCCTACTATACTACGACGTTTTTATGACTTTTTATGCCTTACTGTACTATGTCATTTTTATGCCTTACTATACTATGTTGTTTTTATGCCTTACTATACTATGACGTTTTTATGACTTTTTATGCCTAACTATATTATGTCGTTTTTAATGCTTTTAATGCCTTACTATACTATGTCGTTTTTATGCCTTACTACACTATGATGTTTTTATGACTTTTTATGCCTTACTATACTATGACATTTTTATGACTTTTTATGCCTTAGTATACTATGTCATTTTTATGCCTTACTATACTATGTTGTTTTTATGCCTTACTATACTATGACGTTTTTATGACTTTTTATGCCTAACTATATTATGTCGTTTTTAATGCTTTTAATGCCTTACTATACTATGTCGTTTTTATGCCTTACTACACTATGATATTTTTATGACTTTTTATGCCTTACTATACTATGACATTTTTATGACTTTTAATGCCTTACTATACTATGTCGTTTTTATGCCTTTTTAATGCCTTACTATACTATGTCGTTTTTATGCCTTACTATACTATGACGTTTTTATCACTTTTTATGCCCTACTATACTATGACATTTTTATGACTTTTTATGCCTTACTATACTGTGACGTTTTTATGACTTTTTATGCCTTAATATACTATGACATTTTTATGCCTTACTATACTATGACATTTTTATGACTTTTAATGCCTTACTATACTATGTCGTTTTTATGCCTTACTATACTATGACATTTTTATTACTTTTTATGCCTTACTATACTGTGACGTTTTTATGCCTTACTATATGTCGTTTTTATGACTTATTATGCCTTAATATACTATAACATTTTTCTGACGTTTTATGCTTTACCATATTATGTCGGTTTCAAGACTTTTTATGCCATACCATATACTATGTCGTTTTTCTGACTTTTAATGCCTTACTATACTATGTCGTTTTTATGCTTTACTATACTATGACATTTTGATCACTTTTTATGCCTTACTATACTATGACATTTTTATGACTTTTTATGCCTTACTGTACTATGTCGTTTTTATGACTTTTTATGCCATACCATATACTATGTCGTTTTTATGCCTTACTATACTATGAAGTTTTTATGACTTTTAATGCCTTACTATACTATGACATTTTTCTGACTTTTTATACTTTACTATATTATGTCGGTTTCAAGAGTTTCATGCCATACAATGTACTATGACATTTTTAGCATTTTTTATGCCCTACTATACTATGACTTTTTATGACTTTTAATGCCTTACTATACTATGTCGTTTTTATGCCCTACTATACTATGACATTTTCATGACTTTTTATGCCTTACTATACTATGAAGTTTTTATATGACTTTTAATGCCTTACTATACTATGACATTTTTATGACTTTTTATGCCTTTCTATACTATGTCGTTTTTATGCCTTACTATACTATGACGTTTTTATGACTTTTTATGCCTTACTATACTATGACATTTTTATGCCTTACTATACTATGAAATTTTTATGACTTTTAATGCCTTACTATACTGTGATGTTTTTATGCCTTACTATACTATGACGTTTTTATGACTTTTTATGCCTTAATATACAATGACGTTTTTATGACTTTTTATGCCTTAATATACAATGACGTTTTTATGACTTTTTATGCCTTAATATACAATGACGTTTTTATGACTTTTTATGCCTTAATATTAAAATGATGTTTTTATGACTTTTTATGCCTTACTATACTATGACATTTTGATCACTTTTTATGCCCTACTATACTGTCGTTTTTATGACTTTTTATGCCTTAATATACAATGATGTTTTTATGACTTTTTATGCCTTAATATAAAATGATGTTTTTATGACTTTTTATGCCTTACTATACTGTATCACTTTTATGCCCTACTATACTATGTCGTTTTTATGACTTTTCATGCCTTAATATACAATGATGTTTTTATGACTTTTTATGCCTTACTATACTATGTTGTTCTTATGCCTTACTATACTATGACGTCTTTATGACTTTTTATGCCTTAATATACAATGACGTTTTTATGACATTTTATGCCTTAATATAAAATGATGTTTTTATGACTTTTTATGCCTTACTATACGATATCACTTTTATGCCTTACTATACTATGACATTTTTATGACTTTTTATGCCTTACTATACTATGAAGTTTTTCTGACTTTTAATGCCTTACTATACTATATCACTTTTATGCCCTACTATACTATGTCGTTTTTATGACTTTTCATGCCTTAATATACAATGATGTTTTTATGACTTTTTATGCCTTACTATACTATGTCGTTCTTATGCCTTACTATACTATGACGTCTTTATGACTTTTTATGCCTTAATATACAATGACGTTTTTATGACATTTTATGCCTTAATATACAATGATGTTTTTATGACTTTTTATGCCTTACTATACTATGACATTTTTATGACTTTTTATGCCTTACTATACTATATCACTTTTATGCCGTACTATATTATGTCGTTTTTATGACTTTTTATGCCTTAATATACAATGATGTTTTTCTGACTTTTTATGCTTTACTATACTATATCGCTTTTATGACTTATTATGCCTTACTATACTTTGACATTTTTCGGACTTTTTATACTTTACTATATTATGTCGGTTTCAAGAGTTTCATGCCATACAATGTACTATGACATTTTTAGCACTTTTTATGCCCTACTATACTATGACGTTTTTATGACTTTTAATGCCTTACTATACTATGTCGTTTTTATGCCCTACTATACTATGACATTTTTATGACTTTTTATGCCTTACTATACTATGAAGTTTTTATATGACTTTTAATGCCTTACTATACTATGACGTTTTTATGACTTTTTATGCCTTACTATACTATCTCATTTTTATGCCTTACTATACTATGTCGTTTTTATGCCCTACTATACTATGACATTTTTATGACTTTTTATGCCTAACTATATTATGTCATTTTTAATGCTTTTAATGCCTTACTATACTATGTCGTTTTTATGCCTTACTACACTATGATGTTTTTATGACTTTTTATGCCTTACTATACTATGACATTTTTATGCCTTTTAATGCCTTACTATACTATTTCGTTTTTATGCCTTAATATACAATGACGTTTTTATGACTTTTCATGCCTTACTATACTATTTCACTTTTATGCCCTACTATACTATGACGTTTTTATGACTTTTAATGCCTTACTACACTATGACATTTTTATGACTTTTTATGCCTTACTATACTATGAAGTTTTTATATGACTTTTAATGCCTTACTATACTATGACGTTTTTATGACTTTTTATGCCTTACTATACTATCTCATTTTTATGAATTATTATGCCTTACTATACTTTGACATTTTTCTGACTTTTAATGCCTTACTATACTATGTCGTTTTTATGCTTTACTATACTATGACATTTTGATCACTTTTTATGCCTTACTATACTATGACATTTTTATGACTTTTTATGCCTTACTGTACTATGTCGTTTTTATGCCTTTTAATGCCTTACTATACTATGACTTTTTATGCTTACTATACTATGATGTTTTTATGACTTTTAATGCCTTACTATACTATGACATTTTTCTGACTTTTTATACTTTACTATATTATGTCGGTTTCAAGAGTTTCATGCCATACAATGTACTATGACATTTTTAGCATTTTTTATGCCCTACTATACTATGACGTTTTTATGACTTTTAATGCCTTACTATACTATGTCGTTTTTATGCCCTACTATACTATGACATTTTCATGACTTTTTATGCCTTACTATACTATGAAGTTTTTATATGACTTTTAATGCCTTACTATACTATGACATTTTTATGACTTTTTATGCCTTTCTATACTATGTCGTTTTTATGCCTTACTATACTATGACGTTTTTATGACTTTTTATGCCTTACTATACTATGACTTTTTATGCTTACTATACTATGAAATTTTTATGACTTTTTATGCCTTACTATACTATGACGTTTTTATGCCTTACTATACTATGACGTTTTTATGACTTTTTATGCCTTAATATACAATGACGTTTTTATGACTTTTTATGCCTTAATATACAATGACGTTTTTATGACTTTTTATGCCTTAATATACAATGACGTTTTTATGACTTTTTATGCCTTAATATAAAATGATGTTTTTATGACTTTTTATGCCTTACTATACTATATCACTTTTATGCCCTACTATACTGTCGTTTTTATGACTTTTTATGCCTTAACATACAATGATGTTTTTATGACTTTTTATGCCTTAATATAAAATGATGTTTTTATGACTTTTTATGCCTTACTATACTGTATCACTTTTATGCCCTACTATACTATGTCGTTTTTATGACTTTTCATGCCTTAATATACAATGATGTTTTTATGACTTTTTATGCCTTACTATACTATGTCGTTCTTATGCCTTACTATACTATGACGTCTTTATGACTTTTTATGCCTTAATATACAATGACGTTTTTATGACATTTTTATGCCTTAATATAAAATGATGTTTTTATGACTTTTTATGCCTTACTATACGATATCACTTTTATGCCTTACTATACTATGACATTTTTATGACTTTTTATGCCTTACTATACTATGAAGTTTTTCTGACTTTTAATGCCTTACTATACTATATCACTTTTATGCCCTACTATACTATGTCGTTTTTATGACTTTTCATGCCTTAATATACAATGATGTTTTTATGACTTTTTATGCCTTACTATACTATGTCGTTCTTATGCCTTACTATACTATGACGTCTTTATGACTTTTTATGCCTTAATATACAATGACGTTTTTATGACATTTTATGCCTTAATATACAATGATGTTTTTATGACTTTTTATGCCTTACTATACGATATCACTTTTATGCCTTACTATACTATGACATTTTTATGACTTTTTATGCCTTACTATACTATGACATTTTTATGACTTTTTATGCCTTACTATACTATATCACTTTTATGCCGTACTATATTATGTCGTTTTTATGACTTTTTATGCCTTAATATACAATGATGTTTTTCTGACTTTTTATGCTTTACTATACTATATCGCTTTTATGACTTATTATGCCTTACTATACTATGACGTTTTTATGACATTTTTCTGACTTTTTATACTTTACTATATTATGTCGGTTTCAAGAGTTTCATGCCATACAATGTACTATGACATTTTTAGCACTTTTTATGCCCTACTATACTATGACGTTTTTATGACTTTTTATGCCTTACTATACTATGACATTTTTATGCCTTTTAATGCCTTACTATACTATTTCGTTTTTATGCCTTAATATACAATGACGTTTTTATGACTTTTCATGCCTTACTATACTATATCACTTTTATGCCCTACTATACTATGACGTTTTTATGACTTTTAATGCCTTACTACACTATGACATTTTTATGACTTTTTATGCCTTACTATACTATGAAGTTTTTATGACTTTTAATGTCTTACTATACTATGACATTTTTATGACTTTTTATGCTTTACTATAGTATATCGCTTTTATGAATTATTATGCCTTACTATACTTTGACATTTTTCTGACTTTTAATGCCTTACTATACTATGTCGTTTTTATGCTTTACTATACTATGACATTTTGATCACTTTTTATGCCTTACTATACTATGACATTTTTATGACTTTTTATGCCTTACTGTACTATGTCGTTTTTATGCCTTTTAATGCCTTACTATACTATGTCGTTTTTATGCCTTACTATACTATGAAGTTTTTATGACTTTTAATGCCTTACTATACTATGACATTTTTCTGACTTTTTATACTTTACTATATTATGTCGGTTTCAAGAGTTTCATGCCATACAATGTACTATGACATTTTTAGCACTTTTTATGCCCTACTATACTATGACGTTTTTATGACTTTTAATGCCTTACTATACTATGTCGTTTTTATGCCCTATTCTACTATGACATTTTTATGACTTTTTATGCCTTACTATTCTATGAAGTTTTTATATGACTTTTAATGCCTTACTATACTATGACGTTTTTATTACTTTTTATGCCTTTCTATACTATGTCGTTTTTATGCCTTACTATACTATGACGTTTTTATGACTTTTTATGCCTTACTATACTATGACGTTTTTATGACTTTTAATGCCTTACTATACTATGTCGTTTTTATGCCCTATTCTACTATGACATTTTTATGACTTTTTATGCCTTACTATTCTATGAAGTTTTTATATGACTTTTAATGCCTTACTATACTATGACGTTTTTATTACTTTTTATGCCTTTCTATACTATGTCGTTTTTATGCCTTACTATACTATGACATTTTTATGACTTTTTATGCCTTACTGTACTATGTCATTTTTATGCCTTTTAATGCCTTACTATACTATGTCGTTTTTATGCCTTACTATACTATGAAGTTTTTATGACTTTTAATGCCTTACTATACTATGACATTTTTATGACTTTTTATGCCTTTTTATACTATGTCGTTTTTATGCCTTACTATACTATGACGTTTTTATGACTTTTTATGCCTTACTATACTATGTCGTTTTTATGCCTTACTATACTATGACATTTTTATCACTTTTTATGCCCTACTATACTATGACATTTTTATTACTTTTTATGCCTTACTATACTGTGACGTTTTTATGCCTTACTATACTATTTCGTTTTTATGACTTATTATGCCTTAATATACTATGACATTTTTCTGACGTTTTATGCTTTACTATATTATGTTGGTTTCAAGACTTTTTATGCCCTACTATACTATGTCGTTTTTATGACTTTTTATGCCTTAATATACAATTATGTTTTTATGACTTTTTATGCCTTACTATACTGTATCACTTTTATGCCCTACTATACTATGTCGTTTTTATGACTTTTTATGCCTTAATATACAATGACGTTTTTATGACTTTTTATGCCTTACTATACTATGTCGTTCTTATGCTTTACTATACTATATCGCTTTTATGACTTATTATGCCTTACTATACTTTGACATTTTTCGGACTTTTTATACTTTACTATATTATGTCGGTTTCAAGAGTTTCATGCCATACAATGTACTATGACATTTTTAGCACTTTTTATGCCTTACTATACTATGTCGTTTTTATGCCTTTTAATGCCTTACTATACTATGTTGTTTTTATGCCCTACTATACTATGACATTTTTATGACTTTTTATGCCTTACTATACTATGACATTTTTATGACTTTTTATGCCTTACTATACTATGAAGTTTTTATGACTTTTAATGCCTTACTATACTATGACATTTTTCTGACTTTTTATGCCTTACTATACTATGACATTTTTCTGACTTTTTATGCTTTACTATATTATGTCGGTTTCAAGACTTTTTATGCCTTACTATATACTATGTTGTTTTTATGACTTTTTATGCCTTGATATACAATTACGTTTTTATGACTTTTCATGCCTTACTAGACTATGTCGGTTTTAAGATTTTATATACCATACGATACTATGGTGTTTTTATGACTTTTATGCCTTATTATACTATGGTCCTTTTTTACCTCACTATACTATGTTGGTTTTATGCCCTAATTTACTATGACGTTTTTATCACTTTTAATGCCTTACTATACTATGTCGTTTTTATGCCTTACTATACTATGACATTTTTATGACTTTTTATGCCTTACTGTACTATGTCATTTTTATGCCTTTTAATGCCTTACTATACTATGTCGTTTTTATGCCTTACTATACTATGAAGTTTTTATGACTTTTAATGCCTTACTATACTATGACATTTTTATGACTTTTTATGCCTTACTATACTATGAAGTTTTTATATGACTTTTAATGCCTTACTATACTATGACGTTTTTATGACTTTTTATGCCTTTTTATACTATGTCGTTTTTATGCTTACTATACTATGACGTTTTTATGACTTTTTATGCCTTACTATACTATGTCGTTTTTATGCCTTACTATACTATGACATTTTTATCACTTTTTATGCCCTACTATACTATGACATTTTTATTACTTTTTATGCCTTACTATACTGTGACGTTTTTATGCCTTATTATACTATTTCGTTTTTATGACTTATTATGCCTTAATATACTATGACATTTTTCTGACGTTTTTATGCTTTACTATATTATGTTGGTTTCAAGACTTTTTATGCCCTACTATACTATGTCGTTTTTATGACTTTTTATGCCTTAATATACAATTATGTTTTAATGACTTTTTATGCCTTACTATACTGTATCACTTTTTATGCCCTACTATACTATGTCGTTTTTATGACTTTTCATGCCTTAATATACTATGACATTTTTAGCACTTTTTATGCCTTACTATACTATGTCGTTCTTATGCTTTACTATACTATATCGCTTTTATGACTTATTATGCCTTACTATACTTTGACATTTTTCGGACTTTTTATACTTTACTATATTATGTCGGTTTCAAGAGTTTCATGCCATACAATGTACTATGACATTTTTAGCACTTTTTATGCCTTACTATACTATGTCGTTTTTATGCCTTTTAATGCCTTACTATACTATGTTGTTTTTATGCCCTACTATACTATGACATTTTTATGACTTTTTATGCCTTACTATACTATGAAGTTTTTATGACTTTTAATGCCTTACTATACTATGACATTTTTCTGACTTTTTATGCCTTACTATACTATGACATTTTTCTGACTTTTTATGCTTTACTATATTATGTCGGTTTCAAGACTTTTTATGCCTTACTATATACTATGTTGTTTTTATGACTTTTTATGCCTTGATATACAATTACGTTTTTATGACTTTTCATGCCTTACTAGACTATGTCGGTTTTAAGATTTTATATACCATACGATACTATGGTGTTTTTATGACTTTTATGCCTTATTATACTATGGTCCTTTTTTACCTCACTATACTATGTTGGTTTTATGCCCTAATTTACTATGACGTTTTTATGACTTTTTATGCCTTACTATATTATGTCGGTTTCAAGACTTTTTATGCCTTAATAAACAATGTCGTTTTTATGCCTTACTATACTATGACGTTTTTATGACTTTTTATACCTTACTATACTATAAAGTTTTTATGCCTTACTATACTATGACATTTTTATGACTTTTTATGCCCTACTATACTATGACATTTTTATCACTTTTTATGCCTTACTATACTATGTTGCTTTTAATACTTTGCATGTCTTACTATGTTATGGTCCTTTTCTACCTAACTTAACTATTTCCTTTTTTATGTCTTACTATACTATGTCGGTTTCAAGACTTTTCATGCCATACAATATACTATGACATTTTTAGCACATTTTTCAGTTTTACTATATTATGGTCCTTTTATACCTTCGTTTTTTTGACGTCTATACTAGACTATAGTTTGATAGTTCAGTGTTGTCCCCTTTGTATGGATGTTGAAGAGAAGTGGAACGTCATGGATTTGTTTAAAATGTTTTGAAGAATTTTCTTCCTTATTCAGATTTCCATAACCTTTACTACATAGGTTGCTAATATTCTTCAAGTTAACATCAAATCATCACAAACAGCATATCAACATACAACAAACAAACAAACAACCACTGACTCTCCAAATAACATGACACAATTTAAAAATAAAATACTGAACATTTTAGACAAGTTAAATAATACATATACAGAATTTAAACAATAATGTTGCTGAGGAATGAAACAGACAGACATCCTGGCAGATGGTCTCATGTCTGTAGTGAGTTCATCTTCATCAGCTTCATCAGTTGAGTTTTAAACAGGTATTTGCTTCTGATCTGTTTCAAACAAACAATTTATTCTCCTTCAAAATCTCACTCACTAGAGGTATGGATGCACCACACAGACCTCAGGAGACCTAACGATCCTCTCATCACCACAACAATCTACTTCATTAAAATCATCATTTGCCAAACAAACGAGTGGCACTTGATTAAACTGATATTTGTTTAATTTAGCACCAAGAAGAAGAAGCAGAGAGATGGTGAAGAGCTCTCAGAGGAACAAACATGTCTGACCTCAGTGAGGAGGAACGAGAGGCTGTACAGTGAGAAACTCCTCGTTCCTCCTCATTCAGGGGTGAGTCATCCATCTACTGTACAGACCCCATCACACACACACACACACCCCCGGGCTGGATGAGGGGGAGGCTATGGCAAAGCAAACAGAGACCCCTAGAGGTCGATCCCTGATAGTGCAGAGAAGACAAACTGGCTGAAAGAGACAGATGAGCAAACAGCAGATACATGCGTTTTAAATGAAACATAACAGAGCTGCTGTTTGATTCTGTCCACACACACACACACACACACACACACACACACACACACAAACAAACAAACTGCACAAAGTGTCACTGAATCTGTGATTCAGGGAAATGAAGCAGCTCCTGTGTTTCCACAGTTTATTGCAGCTGATGCTGGAGAGAAACGTTTAGATGAATATCCTCTGTTTGTTCTCTCATTCATTCATCATTCATTCATTCATCACAGACAGCAGCTGTGAAAGGTTCACAGCTAACAGGACCTGACTGTATCTTCGCTGCAGGGGGATGACGTCAGACACTAAATGATCAGGATCAGGTTTAAGTTTATTTGTACAGATGTAACAGTCAGACATTACACAGTAAAAAGATATATACATTGTGCAGGAGAGGAAGGAAGCCCAGAGGGCTCATACAGAGTCCTCCCGTTCTCTTCAACCAATCATTGAAAACAGAAAGCAACACAACATCAAACACACAAAAAACATGTAGAGTAGAAAAGAAGAAATATCTATAATTACAACAACAATAAATCAAGACAGAAGTCTGAACACTTTAAATGTGTTAGACATGTAATACATACCAGTCACACCAAACTCTATTTACATAAAAGATATATTTTTAAATGTGTTAAAAGTTATAAAGAGTTTGTATTTCATTTGATGACATGTTAATGAGACACATGGTCACCCAGCCTCTTAATTATCTGTTGAAATGTTGATTCTACAGATGAAGATTTTTGCTCAGTTTGTGTAATGAAGGGTGTATCGCTCTATGATGCAGTCTCAGGCCAACAAATGATAATGGAGCATTAAACTTGTGATTTTTCATTCCAACACAGTCCAGATCAAACAAAGGACAAAATCCCTCCCAGCAGAGTGTGTGTCTGCAGCAGGGGGAGCTGGAGAAGGTGGAAGGTCCGCCTACAACTACTACTTCTTTTGTTTTTAATTCCTCCTTTTCTTTCTGTAAAGAACTTTGCAACTTTGTTAAGAAAAGTGCTATATAAGCAAAGTTTATTATTATATTATTATCATTGAGTAATATTCAAGTCAAATAGCAATAGTTAATAATCATACTTTCCATTCTTCTATTTTTTCTACTTCATTCAACCCTCTGAGGTCTAAGAGCATTTTCTCCATTTCCACATTATTTCTTAAATTCACCTTTTAAAAGGTTTCACGTTTCATGAAGTGTTTATATTGAACAATCTCAGCTCTTTCTATATGACGCTCCTCTGTGACTCTGCACTCAAACACATCATTTGGTTTTTGAAATTCTCCAAATCTCTTGTGAAAACAAACTTGAGGATGTAGATGAAGTGAAATGTGTTTAACAAAGTTTTCATAAATCGCATCATATGAGTGAAACAGTAGATAAATGTAGAGTAAATGTCTAAAATGAAAAGTGTTGTCTGTCCACATTATAGAAGCCTGTTTCGAGGCCTTCCAGCTCCTGTTTCAGTCATGTTCAATCTCACAAGAACTTGAAACAGGAAGTGGAGAGTTCACAGATTTTTAACAAGATCTAAACCATATTTCTACAATGTGTTATCACAAAGATATTAATATATTAATATTCACCTCAACAGCAGCTTCACCATGAAAACATGCCTCTGCTGCCACCTGCTGTCTGATCAGGGAAACACACACACACACACACACACACACACACACACACAGTTTCAGAGTCCTCACTGCTGCTTATCAGCGTCAGTCTGACAAACATCAGTGTCTGAGCCAAAGACGGAGCTGAAGGAGGAGGAGGAGGAGGAGGAGGAGAAGGAGGAGGGAGGGGGAGGGGGAGGAGGAGAAGGAGGAGGAGGAGGAGGGAGGGGGAGGGGGAGGAGGAGAAGGAGGAGGGAGGGGGGCTGTATAAAGTCAAAGGGCTGCACATGTGGGGCCACACTGTCAGAGAGACTCGGTCTGACTCCTCCGCTGCTGCTGATCATTGGAGGATCCTGATCACTGACAGAAACTGATCATTAAGGATTATTGATTTTATGAATTCTCTTCATCAGGACTGTGACAGAGAAGAAGCTGCACGATGGATTTAAACCTGCTGATTTCCGTGTTGTCAGTGATGTTCACCTGGACTCTGAGCACAGGTAAGTTTACTGATGAACTGATTCAGAGCGTTTCTAATGAACTAAATGTGACTCTTCTCTCTGAATCTGCTGCTGTCACAGTCACATGCCGCCATGTTCACATCTCATTTACACTTAGTAACTGGATATTTCTTCACAGTTCTATCGGCTCCTTCTGGAGAAACTCCCGCCGCCTCCACCGCCTCCCCGCGGAGACACGTCCGGACCAAACGCTGCTCCTGCGCCACCTTCCTGGACAAGGAGTGCGTCTACTTCTGCCACCTGGACATCATCTGGGTCAACACACCTGAGTGAGTGTCTGCGCCGTGATGTCAGCTCAGAGACAGGATTTAATACAGTTTATTCTCAGGGATGAAGAAGTTCATGAGAGGAGCTGAGAGCCGCCGGAAGTAAACTCCACACGCTCCTCTGCAGCTTTTATTTAAAGATCGTTTTTACTTATTAGTCACTTTATTTATAATAACGATGGTCTAAATGTCATTTATTCTTTTGATCTGTTCTTTTATTTATTCATTTTCTATTGTTGTTGTTAATAGTTTTTTTTAAATCGGTATATTGATTTGTTTTTTCTCTTCAGCTCATCAGTCACTGACCTTTATGAGACGTGCTGTACAAATAAAGTTTGATTGATTGATTAGTGATTGGAAATAGAAACAGGCTGATACAGAAATCAGAGGCCGACAGTAAAAGTTAGTGATTTAGAGTCAGATGAGGTTGTAATTGAAAATACTGTATCATGTGACTTTAAACGCATTAAAACGTCACATATAATATTTTTGTTATTAAACCTGCTCGGGTTTGATCGTTCATTTCCGTTGATTCATTCGAACATTGTCACCGTTCTGCCCAGGCGCGTGGTCTCTTACGGACTGGGCAACGCTCCCAGGACGAAACGCGCGGCCGTGGACTCCATGGTAACCGGTGCTGGAGCGCGCTGCCGGTGTCTCCGTGAGGAGGACGAGAGCTGCAGCAGCTTCTGCCGCAGGTGGGTGATTTTATCATGTTACACTAATGAGCCAAACATCATCATCATCATCATCAGTGTTTGTTCCATCATGTGAGAACTGATGGATGATGGTTAAATGTGTGGAAACCGCGGGTAACTGAAGGTGATCCGCTCTCCTCGTGTGTTTTCAGGTCTGAGCTGATCCGCCCCCCCCCGGGCGACGGTTGCTCTGAGACACAGAACAAACAGCAGCTGGCAGAAGACACGGGCGGGATTAAGAGGTAAAACAACCCACTGAAGTATCAGTAATTAAAACCTCACGCAACACAGAGATTTTTGGAGGGAAAATATCTCATCATGTTTCCAAGAGTGAAAGTCTGAGAGAGTTAGAGATGACGAGTTCTCTGAGCAGCTCTGTGATAAAACCTGTCACATCTCATGGAGTTAAATTGTGCTGCACAAAAGCTTCAACAGTGAAGAAGCAGAAGCTGCAGTTCCTCTAACGACCACTAGAGTCTGGCTCCAACAGTGAGTCAGTCCCCATAGACTCCCATGTTAAAATGTCCAACTTTACAGCAGAAATAAACATGTTTACAGCCTGGTACAGAAACTGTTCTGGTCTCTAGAGATAATCTCCTCCTTCATGACACCTGTTTATATAACTCACCTGTTTATATAACTCACCTGTTTATATAACTCACCTGTTTCTGTTTTAACTAATGTTATGGAGGATTGAGGGCGTGGCCTCTTTGAGTGACAGGTGGGGGAGCCATAGTCTGTAAATAAAGATGGACATCGACTCTGTGACGTCACCCACAGGTTCCTGAAGCTCAGAGTGAGCTGCTCCACCGTCGCCATGTTATCAGTGTCTGACTCCGCCCCCTAACTCCCAGCTAATCCAAATATGGTCGAAGAGGAGGGGCGTGGGTGGAGCTGAGACTTTGGTCCACGATGGTTTAATAACTGTGGCAAGCATACGGTCTCGTTAGCATCGTTAGCACAGCTGGGCGTTTTGCCCGAAAGCTAAAACAAGGCTAATATATGAACTGGTAAATTAGCTAGTTAACAAGCTAAACTAACAAGCTAGGTATGGTGAGTACAGACACTGATACTTGCTTATTATTGACTCAATTAGCTGAGGTGACGCCGAGCAGACAGCTAGCAGCTAACTAATTGTGACAGCACCCACCTGTCAGAGGCCACGCCCTCAATCCTCCATAACTTTAGTCCTTAATAAAACAGAAACAGGTGAGTTATATAAACAGGTGTCATGAAGGAGGACAGAGCTGCTCTCATGTTCCTTCATGTTGTGAAACTCAAACTCTCAGTTCACGGCGCCGCTCGTCTGAGTGGCTGACAGCTCCGCCCAGCTGTAGCTCCACCTTTTACTGAGGCTGATGGTTCTTTGTGTCTGCAGGATGGAGAAGCAGGTGTCTCTTGACGTGCTCAGCGTCGCCCTGAAAACCCGCGTGCTGCTGGAGAAGTGGAGGGTGACACGGCGCCACAGGGCGAGGGCGAGGGAGGCTGAGAGCGTGGCCTCGTAGAGACGACAGAAAACCTATAACATCTCCAAACACAGGGAGGGAAACGGCTTCATCACCACGGGCCATTCTCCTCAGCCATTGACAGGGGGGGGCCCGGGTCAGCAGCCCCCCCCCCCCCCCCCCCCGGAAGACACCAGAGAGTCAGAAAACTGACTCCATGTTGACTTCAAGCTGCGGAGTGGCGAGGTGTCTGCAGAGGAGCAGGAGTTCAACCTCCACCTCATCAGACAGGGGAAGGAGGTCAGAGACGATGTTGGGAGACAAGGTGACAGGAGACAAGGTGACAGGAGACAAGGTGACAGGAGACCAGGTGACCAGGTGACCAGGAGACCAGGTGGACTTGGACTCAGTCTGCAGACTGAAGGACGCTCCTTGATGTTTTCAGACTCTGGAATCAAAGAAAAACATCAAACATTTCACTGGATTCATCAGAAAATTAAAGATCAATAAATCAAATCACTGTTGATCAATGAGGGAGTTTCTACTTCTGATATTTCAGAATTTCCGTCTCTCGGTTGAAACAGTCGAAGGATTTTGGACTTTGTGACGTTGTTTCTCTTGTTTTCACTGACTGAATCTATTTGCTGTATTTGGGTCACAGGTCACTTCCTGTACGTCAGGTCAAAGGTCACTGTACCTGCTGGACAATCTCTCACTGATGACATCACAGACGTATTTATGATTTCACTGAATGTGTATATTGTTGTTATGATTTATTTATTCTTTCTACATATTGTTTGATATTCACCATATTGGTGCGTCATGTTTGTCATTTCTATGAAATGTGTCGTCACTGAGGAGCCATGTTGTTAATAAAGTTTTATACAACACCTCATCTCCTTCATCTTCTTCTTGTGCAGGATTCAGTGACAGTTTCAGCAGCTGGAAAAGACTCAGACATCAGTGTGAGTCAGTGTCAATGAGAAACAAGAGACAGAGTGAGAGGAGGATGAAGACAGAGACAGACAGACGTGTTGATGTGGACGAGGACGAGACAAAGAGCTGAAGCCGTGTTTACATCTCTCCATCAGCTGATTCAGGGTTTCTGTGATCTCTGGTTCAAACACTTTGATTTCTGACTCAGTGAAGTTCCACTTTTCTTCTCTTATCTGCTACCTTTAACTACCTTTCACTACCTTTAACTACCTGTAACTACCTTTAACTACCTGTAACTACCTTTAACTACCTGTAACTACCTTTAACTACCTTTCACTACCTTTCACTACCTTTAACTACCTTTAACTACCTTTAACTACCTGTAACTACCTTTAACTACCTTTCACTACCTTTCACTACCTTTAACTACCTGTAACTACCTTTAACTACCTTTCACTACCTTTCACTACCTTTAACTACCTGTAACTACCTTTAACTACCTTTCACTACCTTTCACTACCTTTAACTACCTGTAACTACCTTTAACTACCTTTAACTACCTTTAACTACCTTTCACTACCTTTCACTACCTTTAACTACCTTTCACTACCTTTAACTACCTGTAACTACCTTTAACTACCTTTCACTACCTTTAACTACCTTTCACTACCTTTCACTA
>NC_079379.1:25539275-25556775 GCF_021018895.1 Seriola aureovittata | reverse complement strand
TAGGACTCTGTACCGGGAGCGTAGGGCGGGGCGGACCGGTCTCAGCTCCTGACGTCTGACCAACACCCTGCTCTCCACACGCCCTGTTCTCCAGATCAAACTCCCGCCTGTGCCAAAGAGTCTCACGAAGCCTCGCTGCAGCCCAACCAGGGGGTGAGTGACCCCGAGCTGGAGTCAGCTGGTCGACTGAGAAACTGTCAGGGAGGGGTGACACACTTCTCTGAGTTAATTATGGGAGTCTGTACAGGTATCTGTCAGCATCCCCCCCCCCCCCCCCCCCCCCCAGCACAACAAACAGTGAGGAGTCTGAGGAACATCCCTCAGATATTCAAAAAATGCTGCTGCCAGATGAGAGTGGAGCTGCAGCTGCTGCTCTTCTCACCTTCATTTCATTTTACTGCAGCTTGAAGTCGGGGGTGGGGGGGGCGCTGTCACCCATTACTCATGCACATATGGTGGGAATGTTCAGAATGTAAAAAATTAGACACCAACATTCACAAACAGTCAGTTTCACCTTCATCGTCCAGAGATGATTCTAAATATGAACAAGTTACATAACGTTTATATTTATATACACATATATATATATATACACGTATATACAGATAATAAATGCACTAAGAAATATGCATTTCTTTGGCACTTACACGTAATTATTTGCATTTTTGTAGGAGCAGTTGACAGATTTTTAAGACATTCCAGATGTTGAACCTTCAAAACTGCAGAAGGAACTTTTGTGATATTTTTAGTTTCACCAGCAGCTCGGCTCAGGGTCGTTTCCAGGTCGTTTCCAGGTTGTTTCCAGGTCGTTTCCAGGTCGTTTCCAGGTCGTTTCCAGGTCGTTTCCATGTCGTTTACATTTCGTTTCCAGGTTGTTTCCATGTTGTTTCCAGGTTGTTTCCATGTCGTTTCCAGGTTGTTTCCATGTCGTTTCCATTTCGTTTCCAGGTTGTTTCCAGGTTGTTTCCATGTCGTTTCCATGTTGTTTCCATGTCGTTTCCAGGTTGTTTCCATGTTGTTTCCAGGTCGTTTCCAGGTTGTTTCCATGTTGTTTCCAGGTTGTTTCCAGGTTGTTTACATGTCGTTTACATGTCGTTTACATGTCGTTTACATGTCGTTTCCAGGTTGTTTCCATGTTGTTTCCAGGTCGTTTCCAGGTTGTTTCCAGGTCGTTTCCATGTCGTTTCCATGTTGTTTACATTTCGTTTCCAGGTTGTTTCCATGTTGTTTCCATGTCGTTTCCAGGTTGTTTCCATGTCGTTTCCATTTCGTTTCCAGGTTGTTTCCAGGTTGTTTCCATGTCGTTTCCATGTTGTTTCCATGTTGTTTCCATGTCGTTTCCATGTTGTTTCCAGGTCGTTTCCAGGTTGTTTCCATGTTGTTTCCAGGTTGTTTCCATGTCGTTTCCAGGTTGTTTCCATGTCGTTTCCATTTCGTTTCCAGGTTGTTTCCAGGTTGTTTCCATGTCGTTTCCATGTTGTTTCCATGTCGTTTCCAGGTTGTTTCCATGTTGTTTCCAGGTCGTTTCCAGGTTGTTTCCATGTTGTTTCCAGGTCGTTTCCAGGTTGTTTCCAGGTTGTTTACATGTCGTTTCCATGTCGTTTCCAGGTTGTTTCCAGGTTGCTTGCATGTCGTTTCCAGGTTGTTTCCATGTCATTTCCAGGTTGTTTACATGTCGTTTTTAGGTTGTTTCCAGGTTGTTTCCATGTCGTTTCCATGTCGTTTCCAGGTTGTTTCCAGGTTGCTTGCATGTCATTTCCAGGTTGTTTCCAGGTTGTTTACATGTCGTTTACATGTCGTTTACATGTCATTTCCAGGTTGTTTCCATGTCGTTTCCAGGTTGTTTACATGTCGTTTTTAGGTTGTTTCCAGGTTGTTTCCATGTCGTTTCCATGTCGTTTCCAGGTTGTTTCCAGGTTGCTTGCATGTCATTTCCAGGTTGTTTCCAGGTCGTTTCCATGTCGCTACCAGGTCGTTCCCAGGTCGTTCCCAGGTCGTTTCCAGTGCTCACACGCCGACAGCCATCCCATATTTATGGAACACATTCTGCAGCTAGTCCCGTATTGTTGTTACTCCCTTATTTTCCCGCCTCAGGACGGGATTCAATCTCTGAACTTCCACTGAACTACATCAACTGAACACATTAGAGAAACTGGATCCATGTTGAATTTCTTGTGTTCAGCTTCAAACATGTGAGTGTGAGAGGGTGAAAGTCTCGTGATGATGTCATGATACCTGTTGTAACAAAGGTTTGGAGATAAATCTGATTATTAAACAACATTAATTACAGCATGTTACATAATCTGAGTATCAGTCATTGCTTCACAGTGATTGATGAGGATTTTCATGCTGTGAGTTTCTGAGGTTATGAAACATCCAGAGAATGATGCAGAGTTTAATCCTAATGGACAGCAGCGTGTGTTGTTGTGTTGTTTTGGCTCAGACTGCCTCGGATCCAACCACGGGTCTTTTTGTTATTGACCATAAGCCGGAATGCAGAGCTCCAGCCCCGACATGAACAATCATCTTGGCAGAAGCTGAGCTGGAGATGGAGTGTATAAAAAGAACTGACACAATGAGTCTGAGCCTGAAGTTTATCACTTGGCTGCCGTCCTGTCAAAACAACCACCGACCTGCTGGAGCTGCGTCTGGGCTCAGGGTGGCACATTCTCTCTGTTCCCCTCGCCGACAGACCGGGATCAGAGTCTGTAAGGAACACATTTACATTATGTCACTTACAGTATAGATATGTGTAGCTTAGCTAAAGACAATAAACAGGTGGAGACAGCTAGCCTGGCTCCACCCACCAGCAAAAATCATTAATTGTTTTATCTTGTTTGTTTAATTTGTACAAAAACTGCTTAAAGAACAGAATTCAATTAAAAACCATCGATAATGAATCATGGAGACAGCTGAAAGGCATATTTCTAAAAATGTTGAATAAATCCTTTAATTCACAGTAAAGAGAATGAAACCTCTTTTTCAGAAAGAAAACAAATACTTACACTGTGGGTAACTGTACAATTCATATCACATGGTATCCAGATTATTGCTGTTGTGTAACTGAGGTTCTGCTGGATGTTGCTCTTTTTAAAATCATATTTAAAAAATAAAATAATATTTAACAAAAAGTAGTTGTTTTAAACCCTTTAAAGACTGAGGTTTGAAATGTGCATTAAGAAATGAAAACTAAGCTAATGACTCTGATCTGTGATGACAAGCGTTTCTGAAGTGACTTAAACACAAAGGAAAAAGCGAAACACACACACACACACACACACACACACACACACACACACACACACACACACACCATGATCATCTATCAACATTTACCTTATTCATTCTTCACAAGGGATTTTCATCACGTGTTAAGTGAGAGAAGAAGAACAGTTTCATCTCCATCTGCTTATCAATGTAAACATACACAGCAACACATGTTAGCATGATGCTAACATGCTACTGTGAGTGAATGTCATGGTTTCTCTTGATTTGATCTTTGTAAACACAATCAGATGAATGTGCCTGCAGCGTTGGCTCAGTGTGGTGTTTCCTCACATACTGTGATGTAGATGTTAATGTAGGTCAAATGTCTCATGATACTTACAGCAGGTAGTTAATTATAGTTCATTGTTATTAGAGTCAGACAAACCAAACCCAGTTTAGCTTGTTAGTATGCTAACATTAGCTATTTAGCACTTCCCACCAAGTCCAGCTGAGTCTGATGGAAACGTCATTTTTCTTGAGTTTTATTTCGTGTGTAACGTATGTATTTATTTTATTGGTGAGTTTTATGTAATTTAAAAGTCCGTCTAAGGTTTAATGTTGCAAATTAGTTTAGAATAGAAATGCTGTTGTATGTGGCACTGATTCCAGTTTTTATGCTAAGCTAAGCTAACCAGCTGCTAGCTGTAGCTTCATATTTAGCTACAGACATGAAACTGGTATGAGTCTTCTGATCCAACTCTCCACAACAAAGCAAATAAGTGTTTCCCAAATGTAAAAACATTCCTTTTATTTGAATAATTATCAAAAGCATAAAACGATAAAACTTTCCGCTATTTAGCAAGAAAAAATCATAAAGTAAAATGTAGATAAAACTCTACCACAGTACGTCATCACCTCTTTAATAAAAAACAAACAAACTAAATGTTAGTTTATGATAATTACTTAAATATCATGTTGTAATCAGTAACTGAACAAACAACTACAGGCACAAACAGAGAATCACCCACATCATACAGACCTGAGGCGCAGCCTTGACCCCAGTCACTGTAAGTGAATTACTGAACTGGATTACTGACATACTGTAGATTATATCCTAGTTATCTGCAGGGTCAAAAGGTCAAACAGTTACATCACTGATAGAGTGAAGATTACTGTAACTCTTCACCTGCTCTGGTTATGAAAGTTTTAAATTCCAGACGTTTGTACTAAAAGACTTTGTCCCAGAGCGTCTCGGTCGGACCAAGTGACGTCATTTCAACACTAATAGTGTGTTTCTGGATGGAAGGAGCAGACGTGGGTAAAACCACCAGACAAACAGAAGCAGTTCAACTGTAAATATTCATTTTGTGCTGAAAACGTCTCTGCAGGTCTGTGGTCTGAGGAGCTGAGCTTCATCACAACCACGTCTGTCTGTCTGTCTGTCTGTCTGTCTGTCTGTGTGTCTGTGTGTCTGTCTGTCTGTCTGTCTGTCTGTCTGTCTGTCTGTCTGTCTGTGTGTCTGTCTGTCTGTGTGTCTGTCTGTCTGTCTGTCTGTCTGTCTGTCTGTCTGTCTGTCTGTCTGTCTGTCTGTGTGTCTGTGTGTCTGTCTGTCTGTCTGTCTGTCTGTCTGTCTGTCTGTCTGTCGGTCGGTCTGTCTGTCTGTCTGTCTGTCTGTCGGTCTGTCTGTCTGTCTGTCTGTCTGTCGTGTACATGAAGGTTTATGTTCATGTGTCTCAGTGACTCTCAGTTAAACTCTCACACAAACAGAGTTATCAGCTCTCTCTGCTCTAACTGTAGATACAGAACCCCCCCCCCCCCCCCCCCCCCCCCGCTGCTATCTCCCTCTAACTAAACATGATTGCGTGCACCTGCAGAACATCGAGGAGCGTTCCCAAACAAAACTCTGCCTCTGTCAACAGAGAGAGAGAGAGACAGCTGACGCCCAGCACCTCCTCACACCTCCGACCCAAACAGCAGGACGACATCACAACGCAGCGAACACCTCCTCTACTGAAACATCTCACTTTTTCCATCATGGCCGACGTGTGTGAGACCTGAGATCTGCAGACGGAGACCTGAAGTCAGATTTAATGCTGCAGAGACACGGAGGTCAAGTTGTTATTTTAACTTGAGTATGGATAACTGTTGTATTATATTTTAGCACCATGTAAAGAAGAGATGAAGATGCTGGTGTGAATGAATCAATGAAGAGACTTTGTGACTGTGACGGCTCATTGAGCTGCTCCATGAGGTCACGACCTCAACATCTGGACACTGAACAAAAGGTTTTCTCTTCTGGGTCGAGGCAAATTCCTCAACTCAACTACAGCAGAACATCACATTTACTTTACATTTACTTTACATTTACTTTACATCACATTTACTTGTGACAGTGACACAGTCCTAACAAGAGAACATTTAAATATTTAAATATTTAATTGTACTATTTTGTTTTTTATTGTAAAGAACTTTGAGCTGCATGTCTTGTATGAAATAAATTTGTTATTATTATTTGTGAAATATTTTTCTGTTAATCAACTAATCGATTAATCGTTTTGGCTCTAAAATGATGAATAAAAAAAAACAAAACAGATAAATGACCAATAAAATAATCCTTAGTTCAGGCTCCAGAATAAAGAATAACTACAATAATAATAACTTTAAATCTCCTCCCTACAAACACCTGAGGCCTCCTGTTTCCTGGTGGGCGTGGCCTCTGGAGGGGCAGATCCCTCCCTCCTCTCCATCCAGCCTTTCATGTGTCGAGCCATACCTCGCCTGTGGGACCCAGATCCACCTGATCCCCCGGGGGGTCCGACCATAACTTTATGGGGGGCTATTTGGCTATTTTTACCATTGAGGGCTTAATGACCTTCCCCGCAGGGATACGACCTCGGGCGGGGGGGGGCGGGGGGGGGCGGGGGGGGGCAGCATAATAATGGGGTCGAGCTGAACCTCTCCCTCTCTGAAAGACCTCCATCAAACCTTCACAAGCTGAGGAGGAATATAAAGACACAGGAGGACAGCTGTGATACGATGAGGGGGGGTCAGAGGTCACACATCAGGCTCTCATATATTAAACCAGTCACTCAGTCAGAGGGGAAGTCTTACTGTCTGTTGAAGCATCTGTGGATGGAGCAGCACCTGACAGCTGCTTCACACCGACACTGTCACTGCAGCTGAGTCTGCAGCTGGTACAGTAACGTAAGTGTTCATCAGCAGGTGTGACACACACACACACACACACACACACACACACACACACACACACACACACACACACACACACACACACACACACACACACACACACACACACACACACACACACACACACACATTATCTGTAACTCTGACATTAACAGTCAATCTGTCTGGAACAAAGGGAAGATGAACATCACTGTCATTTGGTTCTTTCATAAAGTTCAATATTGAACATTAGTGATCAGTGATCGTCTGACATCACAGTCTGAACCCAAACACTGAGCAGCATGTTCCATAATAATACACACACACACACACACACACACACACAGATGTGTGAAAGTCACTTATCTAACCACATTGCAGCGTTCAGTAAAATAACTGTCTGAAGAATAAATACCAAAGTATAAATGTTCAGTGTTAGTGATGATCCTTGACTCAGAGCCGTGTCCCTCTCGTTCCGTCTGTAAACAACTGATTCACAGGTTCAAGTCATGTACTGAGACCAAACCCTGGCACTGAAACTCCACAGAGGGAAAACAGGTGGATTCAATGCTGTTTTTGTCCATAGATGAATTATATATTTATTATTTATTTATACTTATATATTTAAATCATCTAATCAGCCACTCAAAGGACTTTACACCATGAGCCACATCCACCCGTTCACACAGCTGCTACCACACACTCCCTCCTACTGATGGAGCAGCCAACAGGAAATCTGCGCTCCAGTATGTTGCCCGAAGACACTTCGACACGCCGACTGGAGGAACTGGGAATCGAACCACCGACCCTCTGATTACTGGACGACCTGTTCTATCTGCTGAGACACAGCTGCAGAAGCTTAAAATAGTAACGGATCATTTGAAGTCAGGATTCCTCTCTGGGACGGTTTCTGATTGTTCTGTAAAACTAAACAAAAGGTCAGAAGGTCAAAGGTCACAAGCCCTTTACATTCAGCATCAGACCAGCAGCAGTGAGGGTGTGAGGACCAGCTCAGTCGGAGCAGAATGTTCCATCACTCTGAATCTAATTGATCTTCGTCTTTTAAACCTCTTTCCTTTAACAGTGAACAATTGATTCTATTGATTCTATTGTTTCTATTAATTTTCCTTTGAGTCAGGTGTGTTGATTTGAAGCTCTGATGAAGGAGGATCTGCTGCAGTCTGTCATCACCACACTTAACACCTGGACCAGAGGTGAACACCAAGACAGGTACAAACTCTCCTGGAGATGAGACTGAGGCTCAAACAATCACTAATTAAGATTGAACGATTATTAGTGTGATGAAGAGAAAACAAGGTGACGCACTGTAAACACCCAGCTCATTAACTACAGACCAGTTACATCATGTTTCTACACGTTACATAATGCCAGATATCACACTTTCACTCTCATATATCTGTGTGTGTGTGTGTGTGTCTGTATTTTCTGTCATTTACAAACTGGACTGAACTGGTTCCCTCTGCTCTGGAACCAGGTCTGACCCGGTTTCTCAGACTCTGTGTTGCTGCTTGTTGGTCAGTGAACCTGAACGGAGAGACTCTCCTGGAAGACGAGAGGCAGGGACAAAAGACTGAGAGACACAGGAACAGAAGAAGAAAAAACAAGTCCAGGAAGGTTAGAGAGCAAAGAGTCAGCATGTGGTCTACTCTCAAACCAGGACCAGGACTACAGGAGGCCCAGAGCAGGACCAGAACTACAGGACCAGAACTACAGGACCAGAACTACAGGACCAGGACTACAGGAGACCCAGAGCAGGACCAGAACTACAGGACCAGAACTACAGGACCAGGACTACAGGACCAGGATTACAGAACCAGGACTACAGGAGACCCAGAGCAGGACCAGAACTACAGGACCAGGACTACAGGACCAGGACTACAGGAGATCCAGAGCAGGACCAGAACTACAGGACCAGAACTACAGGACCAGGACTACAGGACCAGGACTACAGGAGATCCAGAGCAGGACCAGAACTACAGGACCAGAACTACAGGACCAGGACTACAGGACCAGGACTACAGGAGATCCAGAGCAGGACCAGAACTACAGGACCAGGACTACAGGACCAGGACTACAGGACCAGGACTACAGGACCAGAGACTGCAGAGACTCTGCCTGAAGGAACCTGGCACTGACACCACTTCATATCTGTAAACACACAGCCAGCACTCGGTTAGCTTATCTTAGCTTAGCATAAAAATAATAATGGAAATAAGGGGGGGGGGGCAGCTAGCCTAGCTCTGTCCATAGGTAACAACACCTGCCCGTCAGCACCTTTAAAACTCACTATTTGAACATATCAAACCTCATTTATTTCATTTGTATTTTTTTAAAGTGTGTTTTGTCCATTAGCAGCAACTTGATGAAGTTTCGTCTTCACTGTGACACACTGAGAAATAGTGTCAAACTATTCCTTTAATATCACTTTTATCATTTACTTCTCTATTATTAGTCATTTATTATTGAGACGTTTGATTGTGTGTATCACTGTTATCACTTCCATCTTCATTTCCGTGGTTGTTCTGCAGGTTAGGAGACGGTTTCAGCCATTACTGACTCAGACTGACTCAGTTTGTGAGAAGTCGCTCATCACAAACTCAGACTGTTCAAACCCAGAGGTTCATTTCAGACGCAGGTAGAATTATCAAGTACTTTAAAACTACCAAAAGGGAAATATGACAAATCATTTGCAACAAAGAACAGTGATTAAAGAAAATAAATAAAGTTGTTTTGAATGTTTTAAAACAAACTGTTCTTAAAAACATTAAAAATCTGGTATTAAGATCAGAGACAGATGGAGAGTCGAGAGTTCAGATCTAAATGTCAGTACAAGAGAAGCATGCAGGTGTTTTCACCTGACAGCGTCGTCATGTCTGCTTGTTGTTGTCACTGTTCACACCTGCTGACAGTTTCTATCTGCACACCGCTCCATTTGGACAAGTGTTATTTTTAATGTGTGTGCAGGCAGATCCTCACAAACAGTGTTATCCACATTCTTCATCTCGGCCTGATGCTGGTGTCAGCCCCCCCACCCCACCCCCCCCCCCCTTACTCAGGTCATGTGCTCCAGGAAAACCTGGTTAAGCGTGAAAAAGACTTTGGCAGAGCACTGGTGTCACCACCTGTTTGTAGGAGGAGCCCCACCCTCCGATTCCTGAGCCGTCCCTCACAGAGCCCCGGCAACAGCAGCTCAGATCCAAGCTGAGCCCAGAGGTCAGAGGTCAGGCCCCCACAGAGCTGATGGCACATCACAGCACACACACACACACACACACACACACACACACACACACACACACACCATAAACTTTAACGTCTGCTGCTCTCTGGACACATTATGAAATATTTCCTGGTGTTGCCACGGCGATCAGAGAGGCAGCAGTGAGGTCACAGTCAGACATGAGGAAACAGCCCCCCCCCCGATACACACCTCAACACACTGTGAGCTCCATTAGCTCTGCTGCAGGCCGCAGGCGTCGACAGACAGATTCTCACTGGGTTAATCCTGCAGCTCAGTGGTGGGGGGGTAAATGAGTGGGACACACACACACACACACACACACACACACACACACACACACACACACACACACACTCCACTGAGCTTCTGACATGTTTCTCTTCTACATGATTTCTTTAATAATCATTATGTAATAATAATAATAATTCAGGTTAAATGGAGCTTTTCTAGTCTCACTGACTCACACACACACACACAACACACACACACACTCACACACACACTCACACACACACACACACACACTCACACACACACACTCACACACACACACAGATGGAGCAGCCATGAGGGTTAGGGTGGGGTGTCAGTATCCTGCCCAGGGACACTTCAACACGCGTCCTCTTCCTCAGCTTCCTCCTCTTCCTCAGCTTCGTCCTCTTCCTCAGCTTCATCCTCCTCCTCAGCTTCGTCCTCTTCATCAGCTTCCTCCTCTTCATCAGCTTCCACCTCTTCATCAGTTTCCTCCTCTTCATCAGCTTCCTCCTCTTCCTCAGCTTCCTCCTCTTCATCAGCTTCCACCTCTTCCTCAGCTTCATCCTCCTCCTCAGCTTCGTCCTCTTCCTCAGCTTCGTCCTCATGCAGTGTGTCTGCTGGCTCGTTGTCTCGTGTCTCCGTGCAGCTCGCAGACTTTCCGGCAGCTGAAGTTCAGGTGAGTGAAGCGGCTGTTTCCATGGCAGCAGGTGGATGTAACCAGGACACGTTGTTGTGTGAGTCACTGTGTCACTGATTTAAATGAGGCCGACCAGGACCGGTTCAGACTCGGAGATGTGCGTGACATCGGGGCACCGCGGCTCCTCTGGGAACATTACATGTACGTGAAGCGCCTGCAGACACCTGCTGAGGATTTTGGAAAAAGAAATTCCTCACATTCATGTTGTGTGTTTCACGGCGATCCCTCCGTTCACACACACACAACATTCCTGAGGTTCTGAGGGAGGACAGATCATTTCTTCCAGCTACACTAACGCAACAAGCCGCAGCCTTTGTCCCGCTCACATTCCTCCCACACATGGAGCAGGTTAAAGGAGCGGCGGCCTGACAGCTGATCTGTAGCTGATGATGTTTGGAGCCACGGGCCAGTGTTGGAACTCAGGCAGGCCCATTCACACATCTGTCCACATCTGCAGCTGCAGCAGCAGATGAAATCAACTGAATCATCATCAAACCCAACGCTGATCAGCTGCTTCGTAACAACAGAGACGAATGAGCTGCAGGAGGAACAGGAGCACAGTGTGAACCTGAAGCTGCTGCAGTTTTCCCTCCAACAGTCCAAACATGAGTTTTAAAGCTGTTTGAAAGTGTCCAGCTTCATATGCAGGCGACGGTGCAACAGACAGGAAGTGTGAGGAGAGACGGAGCGAGCCACAAGCGGAACCTCATGCTTCATAGACCACTAGTCACATGTCTGACTATTTCCCGCCCCTTTGATAGACTGGAAACCTGTCCTGGATGCAACCTTGTGCAATGCATGCTGGGATATTCTCAAGCTTCTAAAGTGGTTATGCTATGCTATGCTATGCTCCGTAATGCTATGACTGAAAGAGAAGGAGAGAGAGTCACATACGGAGAGAAAGTGAACTGAAGCTTTTTTGGTGTTTACTTCCTGTCATGTGACTCTGTGTCGTTCTGTATAATTCTATGATTTCATTAAATGTTTCAGCTTTAAAACAATCTTCAGCTTCAGCAGTTTGATCAGCGGACCATCTCTCTGGTGTGAAAACTGAACCACACCTTCACCGATCAGGCGACGTGTCTGAACTCTCACATCACTGTTTGTTTAGTGTCGGAGGATCTGTGTGTCGCTGCAGGAGGTCTGAGCCCCGACCAGAGAGGCCCCACCTGGAAGTACTTGTCCGAGGTCAAAGGTCAATGCTATTGAACCTGAGTGACAACGTCTGCGTGTAAACACATAACACTGAGTGTAATGAGAGAAATGTTCCTTCACAGAACAAAGGAGAAAACTGCCTCCTCCTGTCACGTTGGTCTGTTAGTTTTTATAAAACACTTTAAATAAATACAACTACACATTAACAAGATGCTCAGATTCATAACTTTCATTTATTCTAAACTTTTACAATAAATTAGAAACATAATTGTTGTTTCGGTTTGTTTTAAAACCCCAAACGTTCATGTATCAATATGTGCAATAATCAAATGTGATCCAGATTTGATTTTTATAAAAAATTGAATAAGTTTTATCAAAATATCCTTATTTCTAAGATTACTCATTAAGAACTCATTAACAACAAAATACAATTTAATAAGGGAAGAAAAGTCTAATTAATCAGATTTGGATATACTTAAATAATCAAGTGATTTATTGATTAGTCGATCAACTGAACATTATTAAATAACTATTTTGATTCTTCAACTGGTTCCACTTTCTTAATGTAAATATTCAGCTTTCAGTTCTCTGTCATCTTAAACTGAATTACACTAATCTCTCTAATCTTCTTTAAATGTTATTAATGAAATGACTAATTCATTATCATTGGCAGGTTTAAAATAATTGTTAGTTACAGCCTTAACTCAGATACAAAGCAGAGATGAGTTTTTCTTTTGCACAGTGACCAGTGACACTTCCTGTCAGAGAAACCTTTCAGATTAAAAACAAGAAGTCTGATTGATGGTTTATCCTTGAACTGGAACAATCAATGAATCCATTTCAGCCAAACGCCTTTTTTCTCTTTGCAGCTTTGACCTTGATGAAACCCAATTGTTTGACACAATAATAGGAAACATTAAAAAGCTTTAATATCAGCGGAGACATTGTTCATCATGAGGGTATGAGCAGAGACCTGACAGCGACAGGAAGCTGAAGAATAGGTGTCACTGTGTTTAGGTGTGCAGGACGCCAGCGAAGCTCTGATTCAAACACAAACTGCAGCACGACGCCGACTGTCAGAACATGAAGCCTGAGGAAGAGCGGGAAAACCACATCTAACAAGAAACAACAACAGCAGCAGCTCAGTCCTTCTCTTGTTGTTGTTGTTGTTGTTGGTGATAAGACGTTTTCCCAGAATGCCTCTCTTTAACACGAAGAGAAAACATTTCAAAACATGACAGATAACATCAAGCCACTGTGGAAAGTTTACACCTTTAAAGAGGTCATGATGCTTTCAGAGCCCGTTAGCCAAAATCATACAGACACATGCATCAATAGCACTTTGACCCACATACAACCTGAGTCCTGATTGGACCGAGGTCACGAAGCGGCGAGTATTTAGTCTATTCATCCAACGCTGCTCATAACATCCACGGGGGGTTTCAGTCTTCATGTCTCTGCTTATCGAGGCATGCCAGACATTCCCTCCACTGTGTGTGTGTGTGTGTGTGTGTGTGTGTGTGTGTGTGTGTGTGTGTGTGTGTGTGTGTGTGTGTGTGTGTGTGTGTGTACAGACATGAACAGAACATGTGAATTCACCTCCTCAAAATTCCAAACACTTGTAGCGACCACGAGCCAAAACAAGGGGATCGCTTCCTGTTTTGTTCTCGGCCCTTTTGAAAGGAGAGACTCCCACCTTTCCACTGCCCCCCATCCACCTACTCCACCTACCGCCCCCCCCCCCCACACACACACACACACACACACACACATGCACTCAAAAGAAAAGGATGGAAAGTCTGCAGAGGAGAGGTGAAAATGAGTTTTCCATTTCAGCTGTTAATCTGAGGAGAGATTTAAATGTTGTTCACAAAAAGCTTCTGAAAGTTACCTGTTCCATAAACACAACGCTTCCTGTTGTTCACTGCAAACTTTCCTAAGACCCTCTGGTACAAACCACAACGATACGGCCTCTTTTAAAGCAACAGTACACTGGAGGAATCCATTTACCTTACTGTGTTTAACGTCAGGTACGAGCTTCACTCCTTTCTGTAGCAAACCACTGGGTTTAATACAGACTGTATATATGATATATATAACAGACTGTATATGTTATATATATCACAGACTGTATATGTTATATATATAACAGACTGTATATATGATATATATAACAGACTGTATATGTTATATATAACAGACTGTATATGTTATATATAACAGACTGTATATGTTATATATGTATCAGACTGTATATATGTTATATATAACAGACTGTATATGTTATATATATAACAGACTGTATATATGTTATATATGTAACAGACTGTATATATGTTATATATAACAGACTGTATATATGATATATATAACAGACTGTATATGTTATATATAACAGACTGTATATGTTATATATAACAGACTGTATATGTTATATATGTATCAGACTGTATATATGTTATATATAACAGACTGTATATGTTATATATAACAGACTGTATATATGTTATATATGTAACAGACTGTATATATGTTATATATAACAGACTGTATATATGTTATATAGGTATCAGACTGCACAGATTTCAGTGTGTGGAAGCACCATTAGTTAGGGGGGATGGTATTTGTGGGGGGGTTAAATTTGTTGTGAACAGTAATGAAGCACAATAAGACAAAATCATAATCTCAAATAAAACCAGATTAATCTCCCAGCTCTACAGAGTGGCTCCAAAATGACTTCCATATATAAGATAGATGATCAAACTGTAAGCAGCCACAGAGGCGACTTCACTGTGACTGTTACTGAGAGCGAACATGTTTCACCTGTGGCCCCTTCAGGTTCACTCAGTGGTTTTCACAGCAACCAACCAGCACCTGATCACTAATATTGGCTGTTAATGACTGTTCTGTAGGTTCTGTAGGTTCTACAGGTTCTATATTGTTGCTATATGCCAGTGTCGGGGTCGTTCTCACTGACACATTTAAAGACACGTTATATTGATGCTGATGTTATGTAAACCTGACGCGGCCTCAGGTCAGTTTTACATAACATCCCATTAAATCATTATCAGGTTTGAGCTGTCAACACAACAGGAAGTGACTTTAATGAAGGCAGAGCAGCTCCTGTGTTCCAGAGAGAAGGAAAGAGGATCTGATGCTGACACTTGCAGAGGAATCACTGCTGTAAATAAACAGGGAGGGGACGAGGGTGAGAGGGGGGAGGAGGTGTGCTGTGGGGGAGGGAGGCTCTTTTATTGCAACAGTTGATTGTTCTCAGAGTCAAAACAACGCACGCTCAGGCCGCGGTGGACTGGCATTGTAAAAACAAACAATCCTTATTTTGTGGTAGGAGGTTTACACAGGGAGCCGTCAGAGAGTGAAGGATCTGCAGCAATAACAGGAACCAGAGCGAGGCTCCTGCAGCGCTGTAGATAAGAGCCGCCAGCCGCCTCGTCAAACTCTCCTGGAACCAACAACGCCAATAAGATTCAGCTGTTCAACAACCTGAGCACATGACACACAGGAGGCACCTCCGGCCCGTCTCTTGGTGGACTCTCAGCTGATGACCACACGTTGAATCTCACTGACGTTCACAGCTCTGACGTCATGACCACAGAGAGTGACTCCAGCTCCTGGAATCTATTTTAATTTAAATCCTTTTCACGCGTCCGGCTCGACGCCCTTCGAACATGAACCTGAATGTAAAGGTGGAGCAGTGACTCAGCTGGGTTTTCTCTCTCTGCTCTTATGAACCACAAGTTCCATTCCATGTCAAAAGTCTCGGCTGTTTGTGTCTGTGAATGAAAATATTATGAAAATATGAAGCAGTATCTCAGAAAGACTTTTATCATGGGCAGCAGAGGAGGCCTGAGGAAACGGGCTTATGTAATGAAGAGACGCTCTGTGAGGTGAAAGGAGGTCTGTTTACTGTATAATAGAGCTGGTATGCTGTGGGTGTGCTCCTGCTGACACGCTGCGTGTAGACACCACACACTGTGATTACCAGCAGCATAATGAATCTGTTCCTTCGCAGGATATACATGTCATAAACAGACCTGTGGTTTGCTCCGACTTGTACTCCAAGGCCTCGTAATCATCCCAAACTCAGATTAAATGTTTTAAATATAGATACTGGCTGTTGCTTCATGCTGAGGCTCACCGAAACAACAGCATGTATCAGACTGTAAACATCAATTTAAATATGATAACAGTCAAATTTGAGATTTGTGGTCTAAATGCTGAAATTGAAGGGATGTGCACTAAACGCTGCTGTCTCCAAGAATCACTCAACGTTTGTACAGAAAACATTCTGCAGAGAATCTAATTGCTCCCTGGATTAAATTCACTGACAAGGTTTTTACCAGGTCCCTGAATGTTCATGTTCACAGGAGTCAGGGAGGTGGTCTGGGTGGGGGGCAAAACATCTTAAGTTTTCTACTTAAGTCTGACAGTTAATGTTCAATTTCTCCTTAGCTGAGGGAGTTACTTAAAGCTGTTGCACAGAATCTCTTGAAATCATCATCACCACCATCATCATCATCGTGTTCTTCATTTATCACCATAAACTCACTTAAAAGGTTGAACTGACTTTAAGTGATTCCTTAAGTAGAAGACTGCAGTAAGGAGAAAACCTTAAATACTTGTAGAAACAGAAACACACACAAAAGGGTGAGAGCTGTAATGTCCATACAGTACCAGTACAATACACACCAGTTTCATATTAATACTCTTGTTCCCTAAAACTACAACAGAAGAAGAGTGAAGCTCTGAATCAAACCATCATCCATCAGATTCAAAGAATCGTCTGAACAAAGACAGTCAACCTTTAACCTGTGGACTGTGGACGCCCTCAGGACTCTGGTAATCGAGACAAAGCCACATTCTCACAGCTCCTCTGAGGAGCTCCCGACCAATCAGAACAACTCATGTGTTCAGAGGAAGTGGGGGGGGGGGCTTCAAATCAAGAGCCTTCGAAGAATTTAGTCAAAAAAATAAAAGAAAGCATCGTGACTCAGAGAAACACTTAAAAACAAAGAGCGTTTCCACGTCTTCCTCTCTGCGGCTGTTTCTGCTGTTTGCTTGTTATTCAGGTCGAACTGGATCGTTCACACGTCCTCCTGCAGCCACTCACCAGCTCACTATGACAGGCAGACAGGTTCTGTTGTGTTTGAGGTTTGTGGTTTTTCTAACTTTGATCTCAGTGCTACTGTATTTCTCATTTGGGTTACGAGGTAAAAAATGTTTCTATGGGTGAAATGGTTTTCAACAACAAAACACTCCCTGAGCGTTGAGCTGAGTCACTGCAGCTTCAGTTCAAGTTCAGGCCGGGACTCGGCGTCTTCACACAGCGTCCAACTCAACGGTGAACCTGTCTCACTCAGGTTCAGGTGAGAGTCAACAGTTAGTTTGTGACAGGGACAGTGTGTGAGGTTGTCATATATAATCAATACAGTAGCTGCAGTAGATTATAATGAGCACTCGCAGTCAAGATACGGCGGTTCAGCTCTGCTCGTCTCTCCTGACTGGGAGCGCGCTGCTAACCATCTCATACAGGTGAGGGCGCCTCGGTGGTTCACCTGGTGGAGGGCGGGCCACGCGGGTTTGGTCCTAGCCACAGCGGCCATGGGTTCGATTCCAACCCACAGTCCTTTGTTGCATGTCATTCCCACTGTCTCTCTCTCACTTCACATTTCAAAATAAAGGCACAAATACCAAAAATAACTT
Source organism: Seriola aureovittata (assembly GCF_021018895.1). Lineage (NCBI taxonomy): Eukaryota > Metazoa > Chordata > Actinopteri > Carangiformes > Carangidae > Seriola > Seriola aureovittata. The sequence goes on along the minus strand of NC_079379.1, from coordinate 25,539,286 downwards.
TAAAAAGGATC